>NC_139955.1:47962779-47987779 GCF_963454915.1 Gymnoscopelus microlampas
AAATGAACACATGGTTCTCAATGACCTCATGCACACCCCGTGCGGCGATGCGATGCGTTTTTTTTTCAATAGAACCCAGTTCAATTTGTGCGTTTTTTCGCATGCGGTAAAAACTGATTGACTAATCACACCCTGTGTGCAAAGGCCTTTAGTCTGCTACGAGCAACTCTATGCCCTAACCATGACTCAGCCTTTTATCTCCTCTCTCTCATGTGTGCAAATATAAGCTCCATTCTGTGACAAACAATGACAACAATCTGTCATTTGTAGTTGACGTGTGTGTGTGTGTGTGTGTGTGTGTGTGTGTGTGTGTGTGTGTGTGTGTGTGTGTGTGTGTGTGTGTGTGTGTGTGTTGTGCTTTGTACAGTTTGTACCCTAACCCTACAGTGGTGTTTAAGTGTTTTCATTGTGACCGCGGCTGAAGGCGGTGCAGAGCAAAACCTAATGGTTCTCTTTTGTGCGCACACACACACACACACACACACACACACACACACACACACACACACACACACACACACACACACACACACACACACACACACACACACACACACACACACACACACACACACACACACACACACACACACACACACACACACACACACACACACACACGTACCTCACTCAGCAGGACCCAGACATCAGAGTCAGAATGAACCTTCAGACGTAGAGCAGAGATGGGCCTCAGTACCGTCTCTATCTGACCCTCACACACACCGTCCTCAAACTCACCTGAGAGAGAACAGAACATAACATAAGCAAGGGATAATGCATGGGGAGGTAGTCATTATTGAAATTTAAAGCCCGACAGGGCGATTAACCACCGAGGCGCATGCATTATCCCGCTTATTACACGGCTACTCAATAAATACATAAATACATTTACCCAAAAGTAACAACAAGACGAAGTATTTCCTTGCTTACGGCAATGAAAGTATTCCATATGTATTGGGCTGGGCGGAGTTTGCCTCGGAAAACAAATGAAATAAAATAAAAACCTCGCCCCAAAACACACTCGCCCCCCATTCTATATACCGCCGATTTGCCTGTAATACCGCCGGATTTGCCCCGGGGCGACTGTGTTTTGGGGCGAGCGTTTTGGTATTCCGCCGTATGCGCCACGATAAACAAGGAAGTGTAGTGGATCAAATAGAATCACTTTTCGGTTATTGCATCGTCTATTTCTCACTTCAAATGTTTTCAAAAACATTCTTGAGAGCAACGTTTAGTTGTAAATGACATTGTTTGTTTGTTTACATGGCTGTCATGTTGGATAAAGCATAAAACAAAGCAGCGCAGGTTGATATGAGCAGGTGTTCTGAGTCTCTGATTAGACAGCGGTCCGTTATTGAGCTCATCGGTCATTATCCAGAAATAATGACCGATGACTGACCAATCAGAATCGAGCATTCAACCAAGCCGTGTAATAACATAGCATAACACATATAACATAACACATAACACACAACATAACACACCACACCACACACCACACCACACCACATCACACAACATACACATTAGATACAGTAGACCACAGTGCTGCCTCTAGCCTCTGTATCTGACCCTCACACAGACCAGATCCTCAAACTCTCCTGACAGAAAACATACAGAACAGAGACTGTAGACCAGGGGTTCTCAACCTTTTCAGGCCTACAAGCTCACACCGCTTCGCAGCTTGTAGATCGGCTAATTAAAAAAATAATAATTGTAAACTTTCTTATATTATTGGACTATTTTCCTGATGTTTGACCAGTTTTTATAGTATAGTTTGTTGATTACTTTTGATGCAGTAATGGTATTTTTTCTCTTTTCTTTCTTTCTTTTTTTATGTTTTAAAAAGGTCTTAAAAGTCCACTTCACAGTCATCTGGGGACCCCCAAAAAATGACCCACAGTTTGAGAACCACTGCTGTAGACCACACACACATACTGTATAAAACAGACAGACAGACAGACACACACAGACAGACAGACAGACAGACAGACAGACAGACAGACAGACAGATGCACACAGTAACTTTAAGCACCATAAGTGTTTGTTAATTACAATTTTAAAAATATTTTAACAATATCATATTTAATCCCTATGTACACATGACATGTAAACATGCATGGAGAGAGGATTAACTAAGCCAACATTCTTTATCTTAAAACCAGTTTGGTGTCCTGGCATCCACCCACCCATCCATCCACCCTGGCCTTCAAACTACTAACAGGGCTTGTATTGTATTATTAGCCTTGAGGTCTGTGAGCTTTATATTCATCATGACTCATGTTCTGTGAAAGTAGCTGATTCATTCACACCTGTTCTGCTGCTTCTGACATTTTGCAAGATAAATAAGCAACCAGCTGTGAAAACAAGTCCAAAAGAAACAACCAGTGGTGGGAAAATAACTCAAATGTTTTACTTGAGTGAAAGTATCAACACTGTTACAAGTAAAAGTCTCCGTTACAAGTAAAAGTTCGGAATTCTAAATTTACTTCAGTAAAAGCACAAAAGCATTGGTATCAAAATATACTTAAAGTACCAAGAGTAAAAGTACTAAAATGTTTGAAAATAGCAGATCTACAAGCTCACAACGCGTCCAAGACACGTTGTGAGCTTGTAGATCGGCTATTTTTAAATAGCCTATGTATAAAATAGGGCTAAAGTGGTTAATGTATGATTTATAATGTGATCATTTATATTTGCAAAGTAACTAGTAACTAAAGTTTTCAAATAATTGTAGTGGAGTAAAAGTACAATATTTTCCTTTGAGATGTAGTGGTCCCTGGCACAACATGGGGGGGTGAGAACCACTGGTTTAAACAACATTAGACAACAAGCCTAAATAAGCAACTATACTAAACAAGCCCAAAAAAACCCACAACCACCAATATTTACAAGTCACTTTACAGAAAATGCCCAAAGTCACTGTTACAAGTTGTTCTTCCACAATGAGCCTCATTCTGTCTGTCTGTCTGTCTGTCTGTCTGTCTCTGCTGTCAATCTAACATCATCTCTGACTCTCTCTCTCTCTGTGTGTGTGTGTGTGTGTGTGTGTGTGTGTGTGTGTGTGTGTGTGTGTGTGTGTGTGTGTGTGTGTGTGTGTGTGTGTGTGTGTGTGTGTGTGTGCGTGCGTGCGTGCGTGCGTGCGTGCGTGCGTGCGTGCGTGCGTGCGTGCGTGCGTGCGTGCGTGCGTGCGTGCGTGCGTGCGTGTGTGACGCTCTCTCTCTTTGTCTCTGTCTGTCTGTCTGTCTGTCTGTCTGTCTGTCTGCGTCTCTCTCTCTCTCTGCAGAATCATCCATCTCTCTCTCTGCTATAAAACCAGCCTAACGACTTTGTAATGAGCACCATAGTGATGTGTGAGACTGTGTTCTAATACAGTAATGTGTATTCGAACTATTCCAAAACCCTCCCGGTGAAAGTTGTGTGTAGTTGTGGAGACGACATGTCGTTGGTTGTAATTTAACAGTGGTTCACAAACAATGGTTCCATATGACCCATTGTTTAACCATTTTTATGGGTTGAGAGTACAGAAGATTCCATAACACTGCCAGCACACACACACACACACACACACACACACACACGTGCTGATTAGACTGAGTGACAGTACCGACAATGATGAAGCCGTCCTCCGTTCCTGTGTAGCGTGGGTTCGGACCCTCAACCAGCTGCTCTTGATGTCTAATAAATTGCTGTTGAAGAAGAACAGGTTATTATAACAATGTTAAATTAACCCGGGAACGCATCTGTGTCATTTTAGATTTTAGCCATAACCATTTTATTTTATACTTTGGATATTCAAAAAGAGCAGATCTACAAGCTCAGAAGACATATGTAGAATATGTATTCAAAGATTTGCACACATTTTCACAATTTTTCAAAAATAGCAGATCTACAAGCTCATAGCGTGGCACTCTGTGCCGCGCTATGAGCTTGTATATCTGCTATTTTTGAAAAGCCAAAGAAATCTAAAGTGACACAGATGCGTTCCCGGATTTGATGAGATCCTATCCTATCCTGATGGTAGGCTTTGAGTCTCTTTTCCTGCATAAGATATCTCTGCTATCAGGCAGAAAACAACTATGTCCAAAATATGAGTTTTTCTTTTCAGCAGTAAGGAGGTTTTTGACCGTTAAATGTGGAGACTTCGTCATTCTAATCAATGATGGACCAAACTGAGTTGGAGTTAGGAGGTTTGAGGATCCAATGGAGTTACAGTAGGAGGTTTAGTCAGACTCATAAGTGCTTTCTAATACTTTTTATTTGTAAAACCCACACACAGACGTGAAGGGTGTTCAGTAGCAATGAGGCCAAACACAAACAAAGCTGATTCAGACAATATAGAACATCACCAAACACACTACTGTTTATTTTTTTTAATACAAAATGTTAACTTCCTGTTGATTTAGCTATTTTTGTGAGGAAGAAAACCCGGACTGGATCCGGATCTTCAAAAAGTAAAATCAACAGGAAATCTACATTTTTATAAAAAAAATAAACAGTAGTGGGTTTGGTGATGTTCTATATTGTCTGAATCAGCTTTGTTTGTGTTCGTTTACATGCTAAAAGAGTGACTTTGAGAGCTATTTCACTGTACAATGTAAGTCAATGAGGAGTATATTTAGAATTATCAATTTCTAATCAATGGAGCAATTATTTTTGATTTCTTGTCCACCCTTGGAGTTACTACTGTACACAACCCAAACCTCTACCAAAGTGGTCTGGCCCTTTAAGCATTACATTGTGGTCTATGGTGGCAAACTAAATGTTCTCCCTATAATGTAAGTGGTTGTTAATCTTGCCCCCCCCCCCTTACTGGTGTATAACAAAAGCTGCTATCAGTAACTCAACAGTGCACAGCTGTGTAGCATGTTTACCTCTTATCTCACATGTAACCATTCTATGACTGACTGGCTTTAATTTACATCCATGATGTGATGGAGAGTGTCAGGTGACACGCACGTACATGTGCACGCACGCACGCACACGCACACACACACACACACACACACACACACAGATTGGAGTGATAGTAGATAGCCTGTTTGTGGTTTTTCTTGCTTACCTGTCAGGCAACGACACCTGAAGTGCGCGCGCGCACACGCACGCACGCACACACACACACACACACACACACACACACACACACACACACACACACACACACACACACACACACACACACACACACACACAGTAATGAACTCACGTTGCTTGGCAACACCTCCAGTGTTGTGTTGTAGAAACGATCTCCATGAGTCTCGGCGTTCCCACTTCTGAACATGTACCTGGAACACAGAGAGTACAGTTACAACCAGTAGTACTGGAACAGTAGACTAGAACAGTCGTCCAATCACCTTTTTTTTCCACACAATTTTACTATGTAACGTACCACTTGTTGTTTACATTTACAACTATTAAAAGTATTCAAATGCATTTATCAGACACTTCATCCAGAGTGACTTACAGTAAACAAGGTAAACACAATACATAGAATACAGAGAGACAGTGTAGTGTCTCAGTCAACTATAGGATCATAGAATACAGAGAGACAGTGTAGTGTCATCATAGAATACAGAGAGACAGTGTAGTGTCATCATAGAATACAGAGAGACAGTGTAGTGTCTCAGTAAACTAGGATCACAGGTAAACCAATAACCTATTGCAACAGTCTAAACAATATAATATCTAAATAAAAATCTGTATATTGAAAGGGTGACCATATTCTGAATTGCAAAAAAAAGAGCGCACTCGGCCCGGCCTCTTGGAGATCATTTATGCTCCGTCACCGTGAGGAGAACAGCTGAGAATAGCAGACCTGAAAGCTCACAAATGGTAAATGGTGCATTCACACACACATTCACACACACATTCACACACACATTGATACACACATTCACACACACATTCACACACACATTCACACACCGATGGTGGAGGAAACCATGCAAGGCACCAACCTGCTCATCAGGAGCAGTTAGGGGTTCAGTGTCTTGCTCAAGGGCACTTCAACACTAACTCTGGGGGAGCCCGGGATCGAACTGAAAACCTCACGGTTCTCAATCCGGCCGCTCTACTGGCCACTCTACCCCTGAGCCACTGCGACACAACGTGTCGCATCTGCGACGCGTTGTGATCTTATAGATCTGCTATTTTCACATAGCCGATATATATATATATAGGATCAAAGTGGTTAAATGATATGCTATATTATCACATTTTGCTGGGAACCCCATGGAACCCCCCACAAGGACCTTTGGGGGTCCCCGGACCCCTCTTTGAGAACCACTGGCTCAAGCAGGGTTAAATAGCATGCAGGGAACGGGTTAACAGACAGGGCGAGTTGTTCCTCTGTTTCCAGAACAGAGCAGGAACTGTGAGAGGAAATACAAACATACATGATTGATTGATTGACGCTTCACTGCGTCATTGGAGCTGAAAGAAGTTGAAGTCAGCTCAACTTTGTGTTGTTTTAGTTTAGCAGAGCGTCTACGCCAGGGGTGATGCAACTTTGATGATGTAGAGGGACACTATATTTCCACCCTCACTCCAGAGGAACACATTACATATACTGTTGGGCAGACACCTCTTATCTCCGTATTTTTACTTTTTCCGTATATTCTATGTCACTCAAAAGTAGCAAAAATAGCAGATCTACAAGCTCAAAACGCGTCGCAGCGCGACGCGTTTTGAGCTTGTAGATCTGCTACTTTTTGCTATTTTTGAATTGGAATCCAGAATTTATTTTTGCTATTTTTGAATTGGAATCCTGAAAAGTAACATTTTTATTTAATTTCAAATGCATTTGTATGAATACAAATACATTGGACATAAAAAATACAATAGAAATGTAATAATAGTCATTAAGCTACTAATATAGACTGAAGTCATTAAAGCGGGTCATGTTTGCATGTTTGGAATTGTAACAGCTGAAATCAATAATATAATCAGTATTCTGATATTAACATGCGGCCTGCATTAAGTGAAGGTGGGGGGCGCATGTGGACCCCGGGCCACCAGTTGCCCATGTATGATCTACGCCAATCATAGCAACACACAAAATATCATAGAGATTCTAAAAGTACAATCCTGTACAAGCCACTGGCCTAGTACTGACAAGCAGTAACAGTAACTAAGTACATGTACTCAAGTACTGTACTAAAGTAAAATCTTGAGGTATGTTTTACTACTACAGGAGTATTTCCAATTTTCAATGCTCTATACTTCTACTCCACTACATGTCAGAGACGAATATTGTACTTTTACTCCACTACAATTATTTGAAAACTTTAGTTACTAGTTACTTTGTAGATTTAGATTATTATCATAAAACATACATTAACCACTTCAGCCCTATACTGTATATTCTTTGGCTATTTGAAAATAGCAGATCTACAAGCTCACAACGCGTCACAAAGCGACGCGTTGTGAGCTTGTAGATCTGCTATTTTCATATGTTTATGAAAAAAAAAGGTGTGCTCAGGTGGTGCAGTGGTAAAGTCCCTGCCCACCACCGCGGATGTCGCGGGTTTGAATCCACCGCGGTGCAATCCGGCTTTGTCGAGTGTCTATGAAATTGGCTCATGTTCATGTTCACACAGAAATGTGTGTGGGGAGGAATTAATTTAGCATGAGGGCTAAATTACAGGAGAAAAGGGGGTAAAAAGCCCCCCAGAGGCAAAAAATAAGACATTTAGTTTTTGTTCCCATTTTTTTCCCAGAATGAGTTCCCAGAATGCACTGCAGCCAGGTGGCCTTGGACTGTTATGACTCGTGGGAAGTTTAATTCTAAAGCCTTCAGGCCTCTGCAGGTGTTCTGATAACTCTCTGTGTGTGTGTGTGTGTGTGTGTGTGTGTGTGTGTGTGTGTGTGTGTGTGTGTGTGTGTGTGTGTGTGTGTGTGTGTGTGTGTGTGTGTGTGTGTGTGTGTGTGTGTGTGTGTGTGGTACATGTTCTATACATGTGAAATTCACTGACTTGCTCATGACCAGAAATTCCCCAATATTCCACGTCCAGAGAACGACTGTACTTTTCTCAGTCAATAACCACAGAATCACAGCTCGCCGCCGTCCGACCTTCCTAGCCCATGATATAAAACAAAAACTGCCGAAAATGTCCAAAACTCTAACATCGAAAATTGGCGAAAGTTGCCGCTTTCAAGACGCTTTGTCCATTATCTCTGCTCAGTTCAAAGCTTGTTGGATGTGTGACTTTGAGGACATCAGGTACATAGTACACACATCTTCGGGTTTTTGGGCCTAAAATCCTACTACTTTAATTGAAATGACCTCCATAGTGGTGATGACACTAGCTGTAATGTGATTGGCTGATATGAAAAAAGTATCGATTTGCATTAACAATGGAAGGGTTAGGGGGTACACAAATGTTTTGGTCGGTGTCCAAAACTCACTTATAGGGGGCGGCTACACCGCCCCAAAAATCACACCCTGTGTGAAGAGAGTGGTGCCTTTGATGAGCCCCGTATTGATGCTGTCATCAATGTTTGTTTATTGGACATACATACGGACGGACACACATATTGTGTAGTGGTGAGTGTGATAGACACACAACTAGTGTTGTGTAGTGGTGAGTGTGATAGACACACAACTATAGTGTTGTGTAGTGGTGAGTGTGATAGACACACAACTATAGTGTTGTGTAGTGGTGAGTGTGATAGACACACAACTATAGTGTTGTGTAGTGGTGAGTGTGATAGACACACAACTATAGTGTTGTGTAGTGGTGAGTGTGATAGACACACAACTATAGTGTTGTGTAGTGGTGAGTGTGATAGACACACACCTATAGTGTTGTGTAGTGGTGAGTGTGATAGACACACAACTATAGTGTTGTGTAGTGGTGAGTGTGATAGACACACAACTAGTGTTGTGTAGTGGTGAGTGTGATAGACACACAACTATAGTGTTGTGTAGTGGTGAGTATGATAGACACACAACTATAGTGTTGGCGTGGCTTGGTTTGTGGCCTCAGGGCTCCATCCAGACCAGATGGAACCGGTCCTGGCAACAATTACCACTGATCTCAGTGTCACTTAATCGTTCATCTCCTGCACCTGTATCATCAACAATAAACCCGTATTATTAACACAATAAACCTGTATTATAACAGCTTTTCAATGTGTCTCTGTCAGGTGGAAATGTACTGACACACTACACTGTCTCTCTACATTCTATGTATTAGTTTAACTTGTTTACTATAAGTCACTCTGGATAAAGAGAGTCTGATAAATGCCTACATTGTAAATTGTAACCACTTTCACATAAAACTAAATCAAAAGTAGCTAAAATAGCCAATCTACAAGAGCTTGTAGATTCGCTATTTTTGCTACTTTTGTGTGACACTGTAGTATGATGAAGTGTAGGACATATAAAATATGGAGATAAAAGGTTTCTGACTGACAGCAATGATTGTATCATTACATTACATTACAGTCATTTAGCAGAGCTTTTTATCCAAAGCGACTTACAATAAGTGCATTCAACATAGGTAGGGAACGAAAACTACTAATCACCAGAGGTTATAAGTGCATTTTCTGCAAAAACAAGCAACCAGGAGCATACCTAGCGCTAAGGTAAAAGTGCAATATATCAGATACCTATTTCCTTAAACAGATGAGACAAAATAGCTAAATCAAATGAGCAGGAGCTAAAACAAATAATTGTATTGACTAAACAAGATCCAATAAACAATTCAACAATAAAACAAGCATTCGTACAACTAGTTAATTACAAGTAGGCCAGGCAAAGAGGAAAGGTAGTGTTTCCTGAAGAGGTGGGTTTTCAGCCTGCGGCGAAAGATGGGCAGTGTCTCTGCTGTCCTGACATCAGTGACTCTGCTGTCCTGACATCAGTGACTCTGCTGTCCTGACATCAGTGACTCTACTGTCCTGACATCAGTGTCTCTGCTGTCCTGACATCAGTGACTCTGCTGTCCTGACATCAGTGGGAAGTTCATTCCACCACTGTGGGGCCAGAACAGAAAAGAGTCGTGACCGTGTCGATCGACCAGAAGGGGGAATCAGTCGCCCCGAGGTGGCAGACCGGAGTGGTCGGGCAGGGGTGTGGGCATGGCAGGGGTGTGGGCATCCTCTTTAGAACAGATGTGTACAATAAAAGCTTATCATTGGACACTGAGGCTTCGTCTCATTTCAGTCCTCAGATCATGTTCTGTTTCTATCATGCGAACGTTAAACGCTGTCATCGCTTTGTTGTGTGTGAGTTCTTTATCATATGCATAGTTTCAGTAGCGGCTGGCGGTGATTTTGGGTGGGGCGGCTAAAAGACATCCATTATACTATATGATACCCATAGTTCACCCTGCAGCAACAGCATCACATTCCAGATACCAAGTTACAGCAATGACACTACTGTAGGGTGTAGGCTATCTATACTTTGTTATAGGAAATGCTCCACAACAATACAAGTACCCACAACAAAACAGGGGTTCCAAAAAATGCAGGGCAAAGATTTTTCCTTGGCCTCTATAGGGAGTGTGCGTGCAAAGTCTCACACAGATCGGTGCAGTTATAGGTAAAAACGCGACACGGACATGTTATAGCACCACCATGAAGCTGATTTGAAAATGTTCAAGTGGCATTTCTTCCCCGGCATAGTGGGAATGTACGCGCAATATTTCACGGATATTGCATGCTGCGTTCATGATTTGAGGCATTTTGTTCAAAACGAACCAAGCCTGCAAACTTTGGAAGCCAATCTTAGGCAATCAGGATGGAATATGGGAAATTGGGTAGATCCTTGTTGCTCACATGACTATAGAGATACTGTGTACCGATTTGTGTGATGTTTGGACAAAATCTATTGGGGTAATATCCAAACATGTTTTGCACAAATCGGCCTCCTGGTGGCGCTATAACAGACCAAACTGAAAAAAAGGGGTTCTGAATTGGCATCCAGGGAGTGGGTGTGCACAGTTTCGCAGTGACCGGGCCAACGGTGCCGGAGATTAGCTGCTGACAGACAGACGGACGGACACAGGGAAAAAAATACAAATTCAATAGACGAGAGCTGGACGGCCTATTTAGTTTTAATTTAATTAAGGGTCGGACTCGGGCTCTGGAACAGTGGATCAGTCGGCCCATTATTCTAGAGGGCCGCCCCTGGCCCTGGGGCCACTAAGCCCGCTCGGGATCCACCACTGCCTCTGTATGATGTCACAGTTATTAACTTTGCATTTGTTGTCACTAACAGGCTGAGACGCGACCTGTAGTGCTACAGCTTTGTCCAGGCTGAAGTTGTCTGTTGAAGATCATAAACTTTTGCCTTCTGTCATGAACCAAGCCCCTGTTTCACTAACACTAAGATCACTCGTTCACAAACCATTTACCAATGGATAAATTGTACGTCTCCTCGGAACCAAAACTAGTGAAAGTATCTACAAGCTCAGAAACATATTGCTATCTGAAAAGTTGTGAGATTGTAGATCGTCTATTTTCAGAATGAAGTATGTCATACATTGAAAAAACATAATCTCAAATAAGCATTTCAGGTTATCCTTAACAATTGCACATGCAATTGTTAAGGATCCGCTGCATCGTTTTGTCAGCATAGGTCCAAAGTTCGTGTGTAAAAAGTTTTGTGCAGATTACTCAAAAATCCCAGGAGGAGATTTTTCATATAGGAGTTTTTCATATAATTCAAAATGGTGGGAGATCTAAAGGTCAGAGGTCAAAAGTCAGAGGGTGAAAGTTGTTCAGCATGAGGAGACGCATATGTGTATCCAAGTTTCATGGCTGTAGGTCAAACAGGGCATTCAATTGAGTGCTATAGCGCCACCTTTTGACGAATGAGTGTGAGAATTATTTCTTGATCGTTTTTCATGACCATCTACCATATGGCCGAGTTTCGTAAAAAGCGACAGCACGATTCAGCCAGAACTGCGAAAAGTGGCAGAAGTGACAGAATAATGCCAATAACAAAACAGGTCCAGAGCTGAGCTCTGGCCCCGTAACTAAGCTACGATAAAACACAAGCTACTAAAACTAAGACTAAATATATTGACAATTTCGTCAACAAATAAAAACTAGACTAAAATGTTAGTGAGGGATCTAGTGGAGAAGAGATCCAGTAGAACTAAAAAGAAAAGACGTTTTAAGTTTGGTTGCGCTCGGGTGTTGCGCTCTGAAAATAGCAGATCTACAAGCTCACAACACGTCGCAGCGCAACGTGTTGTGAGCTTGTAGATCTGCTATTTTCAGCAAGTGTAAAATCAGCCATTATGACGCCATCAAGGCACCGCCAGAATACATTATAGTCGACTAAATCAACTGTAGATTTAGTCGACTATAATCTGATGATATTTAGTCAACTAAAATATGACTAAAACTAAACGGAATTTTATTCAAAAGACTAGGACTAAAACCACAACAAAATGTGCTGTCAAAATCAACCCTGATGGGTGGGCTGGGTATATAGAGGATAGCGCACTGACCCTGTGACGAGGGTGGGCTGGGTGAAGCGGATGAGGATGTGGTCTCCCCTGAGGGGGGTCAGAGCCCAGAAGAAGTCCAGTCCCCGGTAGGCCCGCTCCAGGCTGTGCTGCTGGTAGTGGGTCAGCGTGCTGTCCAGCTCCGCAGGGGGGTTACTGTGGGCCTGGAACAAGGTCTGCTTCCCAAAGTCTTTATCCTGACCACACACGCACACAGACACAGACGCACATACGCACATACGCACGCACGCACGCACGCGCACGCGCACGCGCACGCACACGCACACGCACACGCACACACACACACATATTACTATACTTTGATATAGGACATCAACGTTTTAGGACGTCGATTTTATTAAACCAAAAATTGGGTCATTTTAACTGTGAGCATCAAGGCCAGAAAAAATAGCATATCTACATAGCCGTGGGAAGTAGGGGTGCTGAGAGTGCGACAGCACCCCCAAGGGCAGTGGTTCTCAAACTGTTTCATGTCAAGGACCCCCAAATTGACACCTATTAGCCCGCGGACCCCCATTTGAAAAGATATGCCAGGGACCCCCATAAGAGAAGATTTTTACGGCTCTAGCAGTGATTCTCAACCATTTTAATTTGAAAGACACCCAGTTTGACATGCATTAGGGCTACGGACCCCAATTTAATGGCATTTCTATCTCTGAGACCCCAATTTATATTGTAAAATCAATGTTAATTTAACTCTTTTGAGAATCAATGCCCTAGGGATCAGGGTTGAAAATGTTTTGTAAGGGAATTATAAGTCACCATTTTACTGTAGGTCAACGCATTAAAACCTTTTTGCATTACATTACATTACAGTCATTTAGCAGACGCTTTTATCCAAAGCATCATGTGTGTGTTGTTGATCTAAAATAATATTGGGGAGGATTTTGTGTAAAATGAAAGAAAAATTTGATGTGTGTAGTTGCTTGCTACTGTATTAGGTTTGTGTCATTTGATTACACCTCATTGCCATGTTAGGGCATTCTTTGTGCGCAATAGCATGTTATGATAGTTTGTGACACTAATTGCAGTGTTTTGTTTAGTGGATCAGTGACGGTACCTGTGGAGTGAATATGTGTGTTTGTAGCCTGACTAGAGGTATGCTCATGTGGGGTGAAGTAAACAGGTGTGTATGTAGCCTGACTAGAGGTATGCTCATGTGGGGTGAACAGGTGTGTATGTAGCCTGACTAGAGGTATGCTCATGTGGGGTGAACAGGTGTGTATGTAGCCTGACTAGAGGTATGCTCATGTGGGGTGAACAGGTGTGTATGTAGCCTGACTAGAGGTATGCTCATGTGGGGTGAACAGGTGTGTATGTAGCCTGACTAGAGGTATGCTCATGTGGGGTGAACAGGTGTGTTTGTAGCCTGACTAGAGGTATGCTCATGTGGGGTGAACAGGTGTGTATGTAGCCTGACTAGAGGTATGCTCCCCGAGTAAACGTGACACGTTAGTCAGTTGCCTGCAGGCTATGCATCATTTGAGAATAAAGAAATTGTTTGCCAAAATGTAGCCTAAATCCTTTGGCTTTGCGGTGGTGTTATCATATTATCATAACACTCTAGGCTTCATGTCAAATGAAGAGTAAACCTTTTAAAGAAGCTCAGATAGCAGCAGTGGTCTCCGGGCTGCTTTTCATAGATTTTTCGTCACGACATGGGGGATTTAAGAACAGTGTTTTGCTGTCCACAGTGCCTGTGTGCAGTGATCCCCCCCCCCCCCCCCCCCACCCCCACATGCAAAAAATGTACCTCCTACTACAGCACCCCTAATATCTACAAGCTCACAGCTTTTTACTATTTTAAGATCCAGACCTGCGGATCTGGTCTGGGTTTACTTCCTAATAAAAATAGCAAAATCAACAGAAAGTTAACTTTTTAATTACATTTTTATATAATAGTACTGGGTTTGGTGATGTTCCATATTGTCAGAATCAGCTTGTTTTGCGTTCGTTTATGGACTAAAAGAGCCTCTTCACTGTATAATGTAAGTCAATGAGGAGCATATTTTGAATGATACATTTCTAGTCAACGGAGCAGAACTATTTTAGATTTCTTGCCCACCGTTGGGAGTTCCATCATGGCAAAGTAACTACACAACCTAAACCTCTACCGAAGCGGTCTAGCCCTTTAAACAGCACACACTTTTAACTGTGTCAAACTGCTTTTTATTCCCAGTAAATAAAGGTATTCGTGTGCATGTACGCGTCAGAGAGTTGAGGCGATAAATCCTAAGTTGAGACGATTAAAAAACGTGTACTCGCGAGGTCTCACGGTGTCCGTGGGAAAGCTACAACATGCTGTGTTTTCATGTCTGGTGGCCTTGAGGTTTAAGCCACTCGTGGGAAGTTTCACTCAAAAGCCTACAGACATATCTGCAGGTGTTCTGATAACACTGTGTGCGTGTGCGTGTGTGTGTGTGTGTGTGTGTGTGTGTGTGTGTGTGTGTGTGTGTGTGTGTGTGTGTGTGTGTGTGTGTGTGTGTGTGTGTGTGTGTGTGCGCGCGCGTGTGTGTGTGTGTGTGTACGTGTGTATGTGTGCGCGCGCTGGTTTGTAGCCAACATAAATCTAGTATTTTTTTCTGTTTCTTTTTTTAATTTCTTTAACACTGTTCAGTTAGTTCTGTGCTAAAGGGATAGTTCACCCCCAAAATGACTTTCGATCAGTCACCCCATGGAGACTTGAATTCATGGATATTTTTTTAGTTTTTGTCTCATTCCTAAGACGCTAATTTGATGTTCCGTTAGGAGACACAAAGAGTCTCCTTTGTCTCTCCTACCCGAACCGCTGCCTACCGGTCCGCCGGTCATCAAATTATTGTCTTAGTAATGAGACAAAAACTAAAAAATATCCATGAATTCAAGTCTCCATGGGGTGACTAATCCATAGGGGAAAAAAATTCAAATAAGTATTAAATAGCTCTATATTGTGATAGTATTCAAAGTGTTTGTTCAGTAACAGGAGTCTCCTTGTCTCTCCAGATGGTAAGCTGAAAACACATTTTCACGTCGAGATATCAATTTTATCCATGCAGGAGAGATAACTCACACTTTAATTTGATTTGATTAAAGGACTTTGATTAAACACGTGAAATTGGAAGACATGACACGAAGAAATGAGCAGACAGAATCAGAACTGTATTTTAAGCTGATAAACAGTAACTCTTTCCTGATTGGCTTAAAATGTGCAACCCACCTGAAAATGTATTTTCTGTTTATTTAAGAGCTGTAGAGACATGTAGACTACTGTTACTAATGATTACTATCACAATATAGTGATAGTAATCTAACCTTTTAACAAAACCTTTGTATCACGTACCTCACCTTTAACCCATTTAGACAGGGAAATAATCTGTGTCATTTTTAGATTTCTTTGGCTATTCAAAAACAGCAGATCTACAAGCTCATAGTAGTGCCGCACTATGTATGAGCTTGTAGATCTGCTATATTTTTTTTAAACTGTGAAAATGTGTGCAAATCTTTGAGTATATATATCTTTTCAAAGCAAACATTGTAAACTTAAATCTTTGCTTCTGGGGATTCTACAAATGTCTTCTAAATCCTAACAGCTTTTTCAAAAACACAACTAAGGAATGATCCCTTGACTCCTATGTTAAAAGTTGTAGTAAAACATGTAGCTCAGATTTTTTTGGGTGAAAACAAGCCTTATTCAACGGCCGGTAGCAACAAAATGGCTGATCGTGGTTACACACTGTTTGTTCTGGTGGATAGAGGGCGCCGCCCGTGGGTCTCCGTGAATCGTCAATATAAAAAGGTTAAAAAAAAGCTGGCATGGGGATGAAAAACGATGTTTTAATGCTGGCAGTGAATGAGTTAATGGGTTAACCTATGGCTGTATGTCAGAGGTATCTCACCCTGCCACACAGAGGCCACAGTGGGTGCAGGGTGTCATTAGGGTGTCATTCAGGGTGTCATTCAAACCTCCACATTACATGTGGTTGACAGTCAGTGACCTACTTAGTGCCATCACCTCGTGATGTCACTAAGTAGGTCACTTAGTGACATCACATGGTGTGTAGGTTCTCTTTCATGTCCGTTAGTCGTCTAAAACAGCCTCGTTCAGGGTGTTCATATGACGTCTAATCGTGGGGCTCATGTGAAATGTCCCTGTTTCCACCTACATGAGTCCAAAAGTGGTCGCGTTACGCCAATTCATTGTACTGCAAAAATATATTGGCCTTGTGAAAAGGATCCCTGGCTAATAAGCCAAATATGCCTCAAAACATTATAATTGCCCTGTATAACTAAAGTACTTTTTTTTTAAACACCTTAAATATTGTATTTATTTTAGAAACAGTTCCTCTTTCACTCAAGAGGGACAGTTGATGATGTCATCTGTCCATGTGTGGTCTAGCCCTATGCCATTTATGGAATGCATGTGCAAATAAAACATTTAAAATATTGATTTGATGCTCATATATATATATTAATAATTAGGAAGTATTAAGTTGGTATTTATTTCACATGCATTCCATACATTCCATAGGGCTATACCACACATGGACAGATGACATCATCAACTTGTGACGGGCATTGCCCCTATTGAGTGAAAGATGAACTATTTCTAAAATAAATGTATTAATTTAAATTTTACATTTTAGTTATAGAGGACAATTATAATGTATTAAGGCATATTTGGCTTATTAGCCAGGGATCCTTTTAAAGGGCAAGACCACTTTAGTAGAGGTTTGGGTTGAGTAGTTACCTTGCCATGATGTAACTCCAAAGGTGGACAAGAAATCAAATCCATTGATTACACATTGATGATTAAAAATATGCTCCTCATTGACTTACATCGTACGGTGAAACAGCTCTCAGAAGTCACTCTTTTAGCCCGTAAACAAACACAAACAAAGATGATTCAGACAATATAGAACATCACCAAACCCAGTAGTGTTTATTTTTTAAATAAAAGTATCAACTTCATGCTGATTTTACCATTTGAAGATCCGGATCCGGATTTCTTCTTAATAAAAATAGCAAAATCAACAAAAAGTTGACATTTTTATGAAAAAAAATAAACAGTACTGGGTTTGGTGATGTTCTATATTTTGAGTAGAACAGGGGAAATGTCACACGGCACGCACTGATGACGGAGAACTTTAATCCACGTGGTTAGTAAGAGTGACAGAGTGACAGAGTGACAGAGTGAGAGCAAGGATGGACGTATATACTGTACCTGGAGTGGTTGCATCTTCCCAGGCAGAGAGGAGTGTAGACCCACATGTTGGAAGAGTGAGGGCTTGTACCTCTGTTTGAGACGGGCCTTCTGTATGGTACAGTCTTTCTGCAAAGACACACACACACCTTCATTATTCCACATGGAAATGCACTGGTCATACAGAGAAGAGGTTCTCAACCTTTTCAAGCCGTGACCGCCCAAAATAATCATATTATTTGAACTGGGGACCCCCCACCCTGACAAGCACTTGGTATGTAGGAGTTGAGGCATTACATTTAGTTTGACTCTAGATAACAATTGTGAAAATAGCAGATCTACAAGCTCACAACGCCTCGCTTTAGGCGTTTTGAACTTGTAGATCTGCTATTTTCACAACTGTTGCCCCTTCCTTATATTATTTGACAATTTGGCCAATGTTTGACGAGTTTTTATAGTGTAGTCTGTTGATTACTTTTGATGCAGTGATGGTCTTTTTTCTTTTCTTTCTTTGTGAGGTATTAAAAAGGTCTTAAAAGTCCTTGCATTATCACTTCACTGTCATCTGGGGACCCCCAAAAACCCTGGGGGTCCTGACCCACAGGTTGAGAACCACTGATATAGAGTAGTTGCAGCACCGCGGTTAAGGATGAAACAAAGATACAGACAGTAAAGAGCAGAGAGATACATAATATAGGGCGGCCATCATTCTGAATCCCAACAGAGAAGAGGAGACTCACTGCGTCTTTCTCAGGGTTGCAGGCTTTCACCCACAGGATGTGATCCAACAGCCAATCAATGGGCTTGTCTCTGTGGAACATCAGGAAGAACTGGGCCACCATGGGAAGGTCCCGGGTTCTGAACATCTTGCCTGGAGGAATAACACAATGAATGATAGATGTTTGTGACCATTTTTTTTTGGTGTGTGTGTGTGTGTGTGTGTGTGTGTGTGTGTGTGTGTGTGTGTGTGTGTGTGTGTGTGTGTGTGTGTGTGTGTGTGTGTGTGTGTGTGTGTGTGTGTGTGTGTGTGTGTGTGTGTGTGTGTGTGTGTGTGTACCTATGAATCCAAGCTGGGAGAACTCCAGGAAGAGCCAGGGGCCCGATGCATGCTGGGCAGCGTAGTTCTTCATTGTGCTGAAGTAATCGGCCTTTGCTATGATGTCATCTTCTAGCTGGAACACACACACACACACACACGCAAACACGCAAACACGCGCACACACACACACACGCACACACACACACACACACACACACACACACGTGCAAACGCAAACACGCACAGCTTTATATTTATGTTTTAATTGATGTAAGAACGATGGCTTCTATTTCAGCATAATAGAAAGGCTGTCGTTTCTATTAGCTTGGAGATAACCTTAATCTTAGTACCTCAGTTCTAGTAACCATAGTTACTAGAAGAATTAACTTTAATTTAATTTTAATTAATTGTTTATTTTCTATTTTATTTTAAATATTGTACTTTTTACTCCACTACAATCATTTTAGTTACAACTTTAGTTACTTTGTAGATTTTGATTATTATTACAAAACAAAGGTTAACCACTTCAGCCCTACTTAAAGGAGAATTTTGGACTAAAGTTTTATTACCTTTTCTATGATGTTATGATATCTTAGGATGAATGGTACAGTAGAACACATAACTCCACCCCTGGTCCGCCACAGCTTAAAAAGGTGCGCGGATAGGCCTTAGGTTAGATCACATATTTGAATAGCTTTTTTTTTTGTTTTTTTGTGAGAGATCTGATGTTCATAGTGACAGAACACTGTGCAAAAAAAAACAGGAGTCTCGCTAGACGAGATTTCAATCTCGTCTAGCGAGACTTCTGTTTTTTTTTGTTTTGTTTTTTTTTGGTTGCATAGTGTTCTGTCACTATGAACATCAGATCTCACCAAAAAAAAAAAAAAAAAAAGCTATTCAAATATGTGATCTAACCTAAGGCCTATCCGCTTCAACTGTAAGTGAGATTCCCCATTCTAGTGAATGAGGCAGCTTACAGGGCTTTTAAGCTGTGGCGGACCAGGGGTGGAGTTATGACATTTTTCTACTGTACCATTCATCCTAAGATATCATAACATCATAGAAAAGGTAATAAAACTTTAGTCCAAAGTTCTCCTTTAAAGGGAATTTTGCCCCACGGTTTTCTTACCTTTTCTGTGATGTTATGATATCCTAGGATGAATGGTACAGTAGAAAAAATGTCTTCATCAAGGGTCCGCCACAGCTAAAAACACACACCTACATGACCTGTATGGTCCTTGCGCTAAATCGTGTATTTTAATCGTTTTTTTTTTTTTTGTGAGATCTGACGTTCATAGTGACAGGTGAAAATAGCAGATCTACAAGCTCACAATGCGTCGCATCAATGGCCGAAATGTATATAAAGCTGAAGTGGGTAATGTGTTTTGTAATAATAATCGAAATAAAATAATTATAAAATTATAAATAAAATAATAATTGTAGTGGAGTAAAAGTACCAAGTTTGCCTCTGAGGCGTAGTGGAGTAGAAGTAAAAGTACTGAAAATTGGAAATACTCCAGTAAAGTAAAAAATACCTCAGAATGTTACTTAAGTACAGTACTTGAGTAAATGTACTTAGTTACTTTATAGATTAGGTTCGCCCTAAACCGTCACACCCTAACCCCACCTTTACCCTTCTATTCCTCTGTGGCTGAAAAAACAACCTGTCTTCATGTAGGTGTGGTGTCGCCTTCCAAAAGACCCTTAGGGGTGTGTTTCTCCTCCCATCTCTCTGTGTGACGCTTAAACAAAGAAAACACAGAAAACAGCAGATCTACAAGCTCTACAACGCGTCGCGCCACGGCGCGTTGTGAGCTTGTAGATCTGCTGTTTTCGGTGTCCGCGCCAGTAGGGAGTCTAAATCCGGATTAAGGAAGTTCACGTTCAAGTTCATTGTCACTTTGCAAAACAATACGAGGGCGATGCTTGCACTCCAAGCTTACATTTCCCAAGTAAGTGTGTGTGCGTGTGTGTGTGTGTGTGTGTGTGTGTGTGTGTGTGTGTGTGTGTGTGTGTGTGTGTGTGTGTGTGTGTGTGACCAGGGTTCGTACAGGGACAGTAACAGAGTAACAGTTGTTCACTGGTAAAAATGTGTAAAAGGTCAGTCCAGGACCCAATGGTAAACCAGCTTCATGTGTGTGAACATCATGAATCCTAACCTGAACATAATAAACTCCTCTGTCCTGAACGTAGAGCATGAGGAAACTGTAGTCCAGGTTCTGTTTGGTTCTCCATCTACACACACAAGACACACACACACACACACACACACACACACACACACACACACACACACACACACACACACACACACACACACACACACACACACACACACACACACACACACACACACACACACACACACACACACACACACAATTCATACAGAGACATCATCATCATCATCATCATACTATAAGCCAGTGGTTCTCAACCTTTTCAGGCCGTGACCCCCCATAATAATCATATTTGAACTGGGGACCCCCCACCCGGCCTGATAAGCACTTGGAAATGTTGAGTCATTACATTTAGTTTAACTCCACAGATAAAGTGAAAATAGCTGTGTGCTGCACATTTTCACGATTTCTTAATCTTAAATAGCAGATCTACAAGCTAATAGCGCGGCACTCGGTGGCGCGCTATTAGCTTGTAGATCTGCAAAAAAAAATGTAATGGCCAAAATAAATCTAAAAAGGACACACAGATGCGTTCCCGTTCTAAATGGGTTTAAAAGACGGTTTACTCACTTGACTCTGTCCTTGGAGTCTCCAAAGGTCTCTGGGAGGTTGGTGAGGTTAGGGTAATAATGAGGGGAGGGGGAGACCACCTCCAACAGGCCTGACTGCACCTCCTTCTGGAAACTGTAACACAACAGTATTAATGAGGGGAGGGGGAGGGCCTGGTGGAGGTGGTCCTCCACCAGGCCTGACTGCACCTCCTTCTGGAAACTGTAACAACAGCCAGCCATCATGGAATGGAAAGGGTTAACCTGCAGACCTTAACCCATCTGAGGCGATTCTTTAAAAAAAAAAGTCTAAATCCTAAGTTTAAAAAAAAAATCTTAAAACAAATAAATCAATATTTTATAGCCAAAGAAATCTAAAGTGACACAGATGCGTTCCCGGTCTTAAAGAGTTAAGAGTAACAGTTCCTATGATTCTGTTAAATCTTGTCTAAAGGGATGGTTAATGAGGAGCAGAGTCTGGGTCTAGACTTGGTCTCATTGGATTGAAATACATGGTTTCTTTGTCAAGCCTGGTGTTTTGTTTTAATTTAGTAAAGTTGTTTTAGGTATTTATAATGTATTGTTTTGAACTGAATACTCTGTATTTGTAAGAGCAAGTTCTCAAGTACTTTAACTCAAGCACAAATGTGACAGTAGAGTAACTTTCACTTGTAGTGGGAGTAATATTTGACCAGAAGTATTTATACTTTGACCACTAAATACTGGATTTGAATAGTTTGCCCCATCCTCCTATAATCCTCCTATAATTGATCTGCATTTGCACACAGCCATTGCCCATTACCATGTGCAAGGAACTGCGAAGTTCCGTTTTACCGATTTCACCAAATCTCAGCTGTTAATTCGCGTTTTTGTGTAAAAGAATGTCGCCATGGTTACGGGGCCTGCCCAGCTATGGGACGAACTGCCTCCCGGGTTGCCAGATCATGTGCGCATATCCCCCCACGGATGCGCCGACCGGGTATGGACTAGTTAGTACACACATGCGCCCCCCCACCTTCACTTAATGCGGCCCACAGGATAATATCAGAATAGTGATATATCATTGATTTCAGCTGTTATGATTCCAAACATGCAAACATGACCCGCTTTCATTACTTCAGTCTATATTAGTAGCTTAATGACTAGTATTACAATTCTATTGTCTTTTTTATGTCCAATGTATTTGTATTTAAATTCATAAAGTTAACATACAGTATAACTAAACGCATTTGAAATTAAATAGAAATGTTACTTTTCAGGATTCCAACTCAAAATTAGCACAAAATAAATCGGGATACCAATTCAAAAATAGCAAAAATAGCAGATCTACAAGCTCAAAACGCGTCGCGCTGCGACGCGTTTTGAGCTTGTAGATCGGCTATTTTTGCTACTTTTGTGTGGCATAGAATGGCGAAGTACGGCATTAATCTATGAAAAAAAAGTTAAAATACGGAGATAAGAGGTTTCTGCCCGATATGTAATGTGTTCCTCTGGAGTGAGGGTGTAAATATAGTGTCCCTCTCCATCATCAAAGTTGCATCACCCCTGGACTATACTTTGTAACAGAGACAGACGTGCAGTAAACTGGCCCTCAGGGCAGCAAAATGAGAAGTAACTCACTTCTTGCTTATTGTGTCTGCAACGCTGGACACATACTGAGAGTCTGTCTGAGGACGACAAAGAGAGAGAAGAGGAGAAAGCAGGACTTTAGTTACATGTTCTGGATTATCAGTGGTGTAAAGTAACTAAGTACATGTACTCAAGTACTGTACTTATGGTAGGGTAAGTGATTTACTTTGGTTAAAATAAGTGTTAAATAGCTCTATATTGTGATAGTACTCATTGCTATAGACTCTAGTGTTCAGTAAAAGGAGTCTTCATGTCTCTCCAGCTCTTTATCAAACAGAAAATGCATTTTCAGTGCTCTCTCTCCTGATTGGCTTAAATGTTGTCACCTACCTGAACATGTACTATATTGTGTTTACTAAAGAGCTGGAGAGACCCCTGTGACCTCACAAACGCTCTGTAGCAATAATTACTATCAGAATATAGTACATTAACCTTTTTAACAAAACAAATAAAAAAAAATATCACTTACCCTACCTTTAACTACAATTTTGAGGTATTTTTACTTTACTGGAGTATTTCCAGTGTTCAGTAATTTTACTTCTACTCCACTACATCTCAGAGACAAATATTGTACTTTTACTCCACTACAATTATTTGAAAACTTAAGTTACTAGTTTGTAGATTTTGATTATTATTACAAAACATACATTCACCACTTCAGCCCTATATACATTTTGGCCATTTGAAAATGTGTCGCATCGCGACGCATTGTGAGCTTGTAGATCTGCTATTTTCCAAAGATTTGTATACATTGTATCCATTTGAAAACTTGAAACGGGACATTCTGCATAATGAGTACTTTCTACTTTTGGTACTTAAGTACGTTTTGATGTCAATATTTCAATATTTGATGTCAACGTTTTGATGTCTTACTGTTCCTGATATATGTGAATGACATGTCTTCAGCCTGCGACTGCAACCTGTTCCTGTTCGCAGATGACTCGGCCCTGCTAGTCTCGGACAGG
The DNA here is from genome assembly GCF_963454915.1 of Gymnoscopelus microlampas. Lineage (NCBI taxonomy): Eukaryota > Metazoa > Chordata > Actinopteri > Myctophiformes > Myctophidae > Gymnoscopelus > Gymnoscopelus microlampas. The sequence continues at coordinate 47,986,802 of NC_139955.1, forward strand.
GACAGGCTGCAGGTTGAGAAAACTCTCAGCTCGGAACTCAACAAGATCTGCATCTGGCTCTCCGACAACAAGCTTTCATTACACCTGGGTAAAACGGAATGCATCCTCTTTGGGTCCACTCCTAACCTTAGAAAGGCAGAGAGTTTCACGATCAAAGCGGGTGATGATATCATCAAAAGAAAAAACGAAATTACCTATCTGGGCTCTATCTTGGAGGCTGACCTCTCTGGTGACAAAAATGCTGAAAAAACGATCAAAACGGTCCACAAAAAAACACGCTATTTGGGGAGGATTGATCGTCTAGTCAGTAAGAATACTCTGAAGACTCTTGCAGTGGCCCTCATACAAGGTCATTACGATTATGCATGCACCTCGTGGTATCACAACACCTCCAAGGCCTTAAAAACAAGGCTCCAAACATCCCAAAACTCAACAAAGGGAAGTAACTCGTTCTCATGCTATTCATCAAAAATGTGGAACGCCCTACCAAAAGGAGTAAAGGAGTGTAAAACCCTACTCTCTTTCAAAACTGCCCTAAAGATACACCTTCAGGAGGCTGCAATTGGAAAATGGCCCCTGTCCAAGTCCTAACCTACCGCCCTACCCCCTACCACCCCCCCCCCTCTCTCCTTCTTCTTTTGTACATATTTCTCACTCTTCATACCAGTAACCTGTAAACTGATTGTATGACATTCTATATGTCTCTGTCATATATGTCTCTGTCATATATCATATATCTGTCTGTCTCTTATATGTCATCATGATTTGTGTGCATGGGGAACTCATTTGAAACAAGCTCAGTGCTTTTATGAGTCTTCCAGTTTAGTAGACCTTGTATTGTGAATTTGTACTTCCATGTACTGTTGTTCTCATGTCTTACTAAATAAAGTACATCAATCAATCAATCAATCAATGCGTTTGTACTTTTACTTAAGTAAATTTAGAATTCTGGACTTTTACTTGTAACAGAGTATTTCT
>NC_139955.1:47992779-48132779 GCF_963454915.1 Gymnoscopelus microlampas
GATCATGTATTAATTAACCCATTAAGACCGGGCGGGAGCGCATCCGTGTCATTTTTAGATTTCTTTGGCTATTCAAAAATAGCAGATCTACAAGCTCAGAGCGCTACGAGCTTGTAAATCTGATATTTTTGGAAATAAATCATGAAAGTGTGTGCAAATCAAATTATATATATATACATTTTTTACTCAAATCTTTGCTTCTGGGGGGGTCCCTGCAACAACTATTTTGAGATGGGGGTCCGCGGCCAAATACATATCATTTTGGGGGTCCTTGACATGAAAACAGTTTGAGAAACACTGATATTATAGCAACATACGTTTTTTTCAAAAAAAACTGTTAGGATTTAGAAGACATCTGTAGAATTCCCCCAGAAGCAAAGATTTGAGTTATAATATAAATATATTCAAAAAGATTTTTCAAATATAGCAGATCTACAAGCTCGTAGCGCGATAGATCTGCTATTTTTGAATAGCCAAAGTATAAAATAATGGTAATAGCTAAACATCTAAAATGACACAGATGCGTCCCCGGACTTTAATGTAAACCGCTCACAAAATGTAAGGAAACTTGAATTTGGGCCATTATATCTCCCCTTTACTAATACCAATCAGTAAAGTGTTGTATATCATTTTTATCGGTGATTAGTCACCGTTACAAGGAGGTACAGCTTGTAAGCATCGGGCATTCATGGAATGAGCAACACAGGCAAACGTGTGGGTAGCGCCAAGCAAAAATGTGCCAAAATGGCCTGTTAGACTTTTCTGCTGACATTCAATGTCGTGAGATTCATGACATTCAATGGGCTTCAGGTGTGTGACTGCCTCACAGGTGAGTGACTGGCACCTGAACATGGGTTCTGCAACTATGTTGAGTTTGTGTATGCTCCAAGCAGCAACACTGCCCCCATGGAAAGATGCCACTTTTGTCAGGATAAGGCCCGTGCAACAGGGCAAGTGAAGCTGGTGTTCCGTTATGCAGAGTGACAGCATTATTTGGTGTTAGCCCTGGTACCATTTCCAAATTTAGGACTAAGTTCTGTGAGACTGGTGAAGTCAACAAGGAAGACAACAACCCAGACCCCTTGCTTCACTGAGGAACCATAGATTTACAGGCAAGATACTGTATGCACAACGGTACCAAAGACAGATGTCAAAGTTGCAGGGCCCATGCTCAGGTGCCAGTCACACACCTTTGACTGGCACACACCTGCCTGCAAATGGTACCAGGGCTAAGATCAAATAATGTGTAATCTGCGTAACGGAACACCAGCTTCACTTGCCCTATTGCACAGGCCTTATCCTGAAGGGACAAATGTGGCAACTTTCTATGGGGGCAGTGTTACTGCTTGAAGCATACACAAACTCAACAAAGTTGCAGAACCCATGTTGCAGAACGTAAAGTTGCAGAACCCACCTCTCAGCAGGTGTGTGCTGGCAGGTCGCTCAAAACAAGAGCGATTACCAGCGAAAGCATATTGGGTGATTTTGGCACATTTTTGCTCGGCGCTACCCACACGTTTGCCTGTGTTGCTCATTCCATGAATGCCCGGTGCTTACAAGCTGTACCTCATTGTAAAGGAGACTAATCAACGATAAAAATGATATATAACACTTTACTGATTGGTATTAGTAAAGGGGAGATATAATGGCCCAAATTCAAGTTTCCTTACATTTTGTGAGCGGTTTATTAAAGAAGCTCTAAATGCAGCAGGAATGCATTACTTCATGAGGCTGACTGGCACACGGCTGTTCAAAGCCGGAGGATCAGCTCTCCACTGTCTATTGTTTGGTACAGAGAGAGAGGGGTGAGACACGCCAGAGAGGGGTGAGACACGCCAGGCGCCACCTGGACAAGGATACGCGTGAAACCTGAAAAGACACAAAACTGTTTTGACTGTTACCGTTTATCAGCGGAGGGAAAAAGTACTACAATGGTTTACTTAAGTATCAATACTGCAATGTAGAAATACTCTGTTACAAGTAAAAGTCCGGAATTCAAATATTACTAGTACAAAAGTATTGGTATCAAAATGTACTTAAAGTACCGAAAGTAGAGAGTACTCAGAGTGCAGAATGTCCCATTTCACAACTTTTCAAATGTATAAAAATCTTTTGACAATAGCAGATCTACAAGCTCACGATGCGTCGCATCGCGACGAGCTTGTAGATCTGAAGAAAAAAAAAATCTGCTATTTTGAAATGGCCGAAATGTATGTAGGGCTGACGTGGCTAATGTATGTTTTGTAATAATAATCAAAATCTACAAAGTATAGTAACTAAGTAAGTTTTCAAATAACTGTAGTGGAGTAAAAGTATAACAATTAGTATGAAGTAAATGTACTTAGTTACTTTACACCACTGCTTGGTAACTGCCCCAGAGCAGGTCTGGTTACAGCCTGTGTGTCAACCACAGCATGGTGTGTGTCTGTGTCTGTGTGTGTGTGTGTGTGTGTGTGTGTGTGTGTGTGTGTGTGTGTGTGTGTGTGTGTGAGAGACCTGGTACCGGTCAGGGTAACGGCTACTTTTCACACCTCTTCCCTTCACATGGTAGGCGGTGTTTAATTTAATATATATATATTTTTTGAAAACAATTCATCATATTGCTAATTGCACAGAGAGCAGCCAGATTGATATGTTCTTCAGCAGACGCGTTGCTAGGTCTCTACTAGGTTGGGGGCTTAGCCCCCCAGGCAACGGACACAAAAACACATGCACGCGCGTGCATGTGTTTTCGCGGAAAAACATTTTTTGCGGATTTGGGTACTTTTTTCCTCGTTTTTTGTTACTTTATTTCGGTTTTAGGGTTAGGGGTAGGGTTAGGTTAGGGTTATAGATATATAATTAAATTTGTATTTATTTATTGGTGGCTTTGGATAAAACATTGGTGGCTATAGCCACCGAAGCCCCCGCGTAACGACGCCCCAGTTGTTCAGTATATCTGACTGCTTGTATGGACTGATGAAATGGCTGCCATGTTGTGCAGTAATACAGAAAAGTGTGATGCATCGTCGAATCTAATTATTACACAGTGTTAATCATAATGGAAGCGAATCGTTACCTGCATGGTGAATCGTAACCGAACTGAATGGTGAGGGCGCTCAGTGTTGTAGTGCTAATTTTGGAAGTGGGGGAGCGCACCTCTGAAGCCCCCCCGTGCGATAGCCCCCCCCACGCCCGCCCAGCCCCCAAAAAAAAATCATAATAAAAAAATATTTTTTTCCAGCAGTTAGAGAAGTGAGAGAGCGCCGCTGCCCCGCGTCCCCCCCGCCACTACACCCCTGCTCAGGGCAGTGCCAATGCACATCTCTACAGACCGGTGTAGCAGGCTTTTGTACAGAATGTATGGAATATAGAGAATGAACAGAATGTGTGTGTCACTTGTTTGTAATGGTCTGTTACACAAGCTTACAATGACACTGAGGAGACAGAGAGATGAAAGGTTTACATAGAATACATGTGATCTTATCCACAACCACAAGTTACAAGCATGATGACAGTGAAGTGACAAATGAAGGACCTTTAAAGGAGCTACACCATGAATTTAAAAAATAATAATAATATTTGATATCATATTGTTTATGTCCCTCAAACGTTTTTCAAAAGGTTTGAGCCTAAATCAAGCCTCAGATATACTCATTCCAACTAACTTCTCTCTGGCTTATAAAGCACTTTCACCTGCAATACCACATTGTCCTGTTTGGCACGGGGCGCTATTGAGCCAGTTTGTATGCATGTTATGTCCTGGTTCTGTGTGGAAAAAGTAAAAAAAAAAAATAAGAAAAAATTAAAAAAAAAAAAAAAATGAAAAAAAAAAAAAATTTTTTTTCTTTTTGGATTTTTTTTTTGGTTAGAACTGAAAAACGGGAGGAATTGTTCCCAGACGTGACGTAGGGTGGGGGAACAAATCTGACGGACTGTTTTCAGACCAATTTACATAAAAAACACAGATAGCCTATGAAAGCCTGCATGCTCGAAGTCGGGTATTTGTTGGAACAGAAGAGAGGTGGGGGAGACCAAAAACACACAAAAATGAAGAAAAAGTTAAAATTCATGGTGTAGACCCTTTAAGACCTTTTTAATACCCCCCCCCCCCCAAAAAATATCTAAAGTAAACAACAAACGATACTATAAAAACTGGTCAAATTGTCAAATAATATAAGAAAGAGATAAATATGGTGAAAATAGCAGATCTACAAGCTCACAACGCCTCGCATTGCGAGGCGTTGTAGATCCGCTATTTTGTTATGCTATTTTCGGTGTTGTAGATCTGCTATTTTCACCATATTTATCTGTGGAACAGAGTCAAACTAAATGTAATGCCTCAACTCCTACAATTGTGCCTGTCAGGGTGGGGGGTCCCCACTTCAAATATGATTATTTTGGGGGGTCCCCACTTCAAATATGATTATTTTGGGGGGTCCCCAGTTCAAATAAGATTATTTTGTGGGGTCCCCAGTTCAAATATGATTATTTTGGGGGGTCCCCAGTTCAAATAAGATTTTTTTTGGGGGGTCCCCACTTCAAATAAGATTATTTTGGGGGGTCCCCAGTTCAAATAAGATTATTTTGTGGGGTCCCCAGTTCAAAAATGATTATTTTGGGGGGTCCCCAGTTCAAATAAGATTATTTTGGGGGGTCCCCAGTTCAAATATGATTATTTTTGGGGGGTCCCCACTTCAAATAAGATTATTTGGGGGGGTCACAGACTCAAAAGTTTGGAGCCCTTGCTCTAGTGAATAAACAACAAGGTAAATAGTCACATAAATAGAAAGCAGAGAGAACAATGTAGTTCCGTAAAAAGTCAAGAAACTTGGATGCCTGGTAAACACTGAACCTGTGCTCTGTCCCGTCTGATCTAAAGACACGTGTGATCTGAAAAACACGCTGTACTTTTGTGGTCACGTAACACACACACACACACACACACACACACACACACACACACACACACACACACACACACACACACACACACACACACACACACACACACACACACACACACACACACACACACACACACACACACACACTGCCCTAGGCAGCATTTTACCTGGTGTTCCCGCCCCCCCCACACAGCCTAGTATTTAATAATAAATAAGGCTATTTCACAAACACAAATAACTAGGACATTGTGTAAATTACAAAAGCCAATTTACAGTTTAGGCATTTAGCAGACGTGATTTACAGTAAGCAAGATAAACACGAGGTAATACATCAAATGCATAGAGACAGTGTAGTGCCTCAGTAATCTAGGATCATAGATAAACCAATAACCTATCATCAGTCTAAACATTATAATAATATCAAAAAATAAATACATTATGTACATTGAAACTATACACACACTTAGGATGCCAGGTCAACAATGACCTGGCATCTGTCTAAATAAAATGTTATCTAATTTACATTTTAACGTTAGCATAAGACTGCATGGTAGTCAAGGCTAGAACATTTAAAACACAATTATTATATATTAATATTAATTAATTTGTATCGGGCGTTATCTGAGTAGGTGTTTCATAATCTCCTGGCAGAGAGAGAGAGACACAGACAGACAGACAGACAGACAGACAGACAGAGAGAGAGAGAGAGAGAGAGAGGACTTCTGAAAGTCTTATCAAAGAAATGTAATGTGCATTGTGCACGCATGTTCGCGTCATGTTCTACTTTGCTTTACCATGAAACTATTAAACCGGTTTCTGCACATACTGTACATAGGGATGAATGCAGCATTTCAATTATCTGGAATGCATCCTTCTATCAATAAACAATACAGGTTGAGTTATTTGCATATTGAAACGGATTTGAAATGTCAAACATGTGTGCTCCGGCCTCAGATTCATCTTATGGAGACCATCACCCCTGCCCACACACACGTTTAAGTCTATTTAAAGGGATTCTAGGCAACTTCAGAGATCAAAAAAGATAATAAAAATAATTAAAACCCCTGTTAGGATTTAGAAGACATTTATAGAATCCCCCAGAAGCAAAGATTTGAGTTACAAATGTTCGCTTTAAAAAACATATTCAAAGATTTTGCACACATTTTCACGATTTAAAACAAAATTAGCAGATATACAAGCTCAAAGCACTATGAGCTCACTATAAATGCCCCAAAGTACAGTTATATTAACCACTTGAACCCCAGCGTCCATATTCATAGGGGAACATTAGCCAAAAATAGCTGATCTACAAGCTCACAACGTGTCGGGTCGCCAAAGGCACCACATATACAAGCTAGAACTGCCACTGTTCTGAGCCATGATGCTGTTGCCAAGTCTGCTTATTATAAGCCAACCTACTGCTCTTCCTCCCAAGCCTCTGCTTGCTGCTGCCAACATTATTATTGCAACATTATCGTTTGATTAAATAATACCAACATGAGTTTATCTGAATATCAAGGTTCAAGGTTGAGTTTTATCTTGGTGCAAACAGGTGCATGAGATGTAGTGGAGTAGAAGTAAAAGTAGAGACAATTGGAAATGCTCCAGTTAAGTAAAAGGTTAGATTTAGACATAGTTTTACTGAGGTTAAGGTTAGGAATAAGATTAGGTTTAGACATAGTTTTACAGAGGTTACGTTTAGGAATAAGGTTAGGTTTAGACATAGTTTTACTGAGGTTAAGTTTAGGAATAAGGTTAGGTTTAGGCATAGTTTTACTGAGGTTAAGGTTAGGAATAAGGTTAGGTTTAGACATAGTTTTACTGAGGTTAAGTTTAGGAATAAGGTTAGGTTTAGGCATAGTTTTACTGAGGTTAAGGTTAGGAATAAGATTAGGTTTAGACATAGTTTTACAGAGGTTACGTTTAGGAATAAGGTTAGGTTTAGACATAGTTTTACTGAGGTTAAGTTTAGGAATAAGGTTAGGTTTAGACATAGTTTTACTGAGGTTAAGGTTAGGAATAAGGTTAGGTTTAGACATAGTTTTACTAAGGTTAAGGTTATAGGAATAAGGTTAGGTTTAGGTATTGTTTTACTGAGGTTAAGGTTAGGAATAAGGTTAGGTTTAGACATAGTTTTACTGAGGTTAAGGTTAGGTTTAGGTATAGTTTTACTGAGGTTAAGGTTAGGAATAAGGTTAGGTTTAGACATAGTTTTACTGAGGTTAAGGTTAGGAATAAGGTTAGGTTTAGACATAGTTTTACTGAGGTTACGTTTAGGAATAAGGTTAGGTTTAGACATAGTTTTACTGAGGTTAATCCTAATGCTTGGAGAAGTTAAGATGATGGATCTGTTTTATTGTTTATTCATTTCTTAAGGCATGTACTGTAAGGGTTAGATAAGTGGGTGGTGGGAGTCATGTTAAGTGTTTTGTTCAGTTTTTTCTTTGTGTTATTGTTTACTGTCATTTTATTTTTATCTTGTGATGTTGTGTTTCATTTTGTTGTCAATGTCTTGTTTAAAAAAGAAAGAAAACATCTATGGAGAGCTGTATTGTTATTGTTAATCTCCAATAAAGATTTATACTAAATAAAATAAAAAATGTTTTACTGAGGTTATGTTTAGGAATACTTGGTGGCGACCGTTCCGGGGTCGCCGGATTTGGCCCGGGGCGAGCGTGTTTTGGGGCGAGCGTTCTTGTATTGCTTTCCACCACTGATTAAAACATATTTTCAGGGGTCATCAGCATGTCCGTACACGGACAGACATGCCTACTGTATGTCCGTGGCACATTTTTTATTTTGAAAAATAAATCTAGATATAGCCTGTATATTTTCTTCATTATAATGTAGAAACAAATAAAAATGCGTTTGAATAACTTTGGCGACTCGTAAAGTAACATGCTCATTACATGAGTTGCAGGAGATTTTTAGTAGGCCTATTGCACATGGTACCTGTTCTGTACACACAATTGCATCAGGTGAAGAAAACAAGACTAAGCTAAACGAAACGATTGCTAATAACTGCCTCAATTCTGTGAAAATAGCAAAATGTGCTTTAAAAAAAAGGTAATATTACCAGAATCCCATAGGTCTAGCCCTAAATATATGATACTGGAATCCTGATGTGCCATATTGTCTACTCTATTCCACAGCGCTACACGTTTGAAACAAGCCAAGCCACATCAAAATAAATAAAAATATGATTTGGGGGGGAAAGCCGATCTACAAGCTGGATTATTATTATCCACATCAATCAATCACAAGACATCACAGCATGTTGTGAGCTTGTAGAGCAGTAATGTTCTTATCTGTTTAGCATATAATGACATGCTCGAAATTGGGATGTGAGGGTTAAAGTGGTAGCTATACTTTAGATAGAACGTTGGTTCTCAAAGTGGGGTCCGGGGACCCCCGGGGGTCCTTGGGGGGGTTCCAGGGGGTCCCCAGCAAAATGTGTTAATATAGAATCACAATAATTGTATTCGTAACCACTTTAACCTTTTATACTTTGGCTATTCAAAAATAGCAGATATACAAGCTCATAGCGCACCACCGAGTGCCGCGCTATGAGCTTGTAACTCAAATCTTAAATAAAATAAATAAATAAATCTTAATTAAAAATGTGGCACCATGGTCCAAGTATATTCCATGTTTGGGATTTCAATAATTGACAACTATAATAACACTCCACAATCATAATCCATAGAAACCCTCCATCCACAGCCTAGGACCCCCTCCAACCTAAAAGTTAGCTCACGTCTGAACAAAGTCAGGTGCCTTCACATTAAACTATTGTGACACTGCATTCAATTACAATCCTATCATGCCCTTCATTAATCACACATCATGTACATTATCTTTTTTGCCTCAATCTTATTTTTGTTCGGCTTCCTTCAGACAACGCAATAGAGCACCGAAGTCTGATGTAATTTACACATCCTTTGTTTGTCTACCTGGTTTGCGGTTTTCCACCCCTATTCTGAATCCCCATAGACGTATTTAATATTGCGGTTTGACTCTTATGGATATGAAGCATCAACTGACGGTGAGAAAACAATAATGTTACTTCAGCCGAATTAGTAAAATTTTCACCAGAAACAGACTGTATATCAAATATAAGTGACTGACTATCATAAACGATACAGAATCTCCTCCCTGACAATATCGCCAAGACAGTTTGTTTATTTTTGGACAATAATTCTTATATGAGAAGATTCTATGATGACCCAATGTTATTCTCCATAGAGACATTACTTTATGAACCTGGGGATGAACGAGTGACGTCAGGACTTCGGTGGTCTATAGCATACAAGTAATAATAATACTATAATGATAATAATAAAAAACAAGTGAAGAACAAAAAAGAAAGAGTGGAAAAACAAGAGTCTGTAGTTTTATACTGATAGGATAATAAGAATAAAAACAATAAAAAGTAAAAACCTTAACCCTTGGTATGTCATATACACCACTAGCTGTCACAGTAGAGTCTGCTTTATGTAAACAACCTCACAGTATCTTCTAAATCAGTGGTTCTCAAACTGTTTCATGTCAAGGACCCCCAAATTGACACTTATTAGCCCGCAAACCCCCATTTGAAAAGATAAGCCAGGGACCCCCATAAGAGAATTTTTTTTACGGCTCTAGCATTGATTCTCAACCATTTTAATTTCAAGGACCCCCAGTTTGACATGCATTAGGGCTACGGACCCCCATTTGAAGGCATTTCTATCACTGGCCCAATTTATATTGTAAAATCAATGTTAATGTAACTCTGAGAGTGTACAAATGGAACCAAATGGACCATTTGGTTCCATTTGTACACTCTCAGAGTTACAGACCCATGAGGGTCCATTTGGTTCCTAACTATCCGTCATTTAGCTGGGGACCCCCCTTAAGGACCCCTGGGGGTCCTCGGACCCCACTTTGAAAACCAACGTTCTAAATGATGGAGCCTACAGCCTCTAGGAAGAGTTCAAGCATATCACTAAAGTACATGAAAAGGACAGGAGAGGGAGAGACAGACAGTTCTCAAGCGTATAACATGTATTAAAATAGTTTTAAAATAGCCGATCTACAAGCTCACAATGCGTCAAGATGCGACGCATTGTGAGCTTGTAGATCGGCTATTTCCAAATGACCGAAATAGGGTGAAAGTGGGTAATGTATGTTTTAATCAAAATAATCACGAAATTCAAAGTAACTAAAGTTTTCAAATAATTGTAGTGGAGTAAAAGTATAATATTTGTCTGAGATGTAGTGCAGTACATTAGAAATAATACTCCAGTAAAGTTAAAATACCAAAAAATTTTACTTAAGTACAGTACTTGAGTAAATATATATATATACACACACACACACACACACACACACATATATATACATACATATATACATATATATACATACATATATATATATATATATATATATATATATATATATATATATATATATATATATATATATATATATATATATATATATATATATATACACACACACACACACACACACACACACACACACACACACACACACACACACACACACACAGCTACTAAATCAACTTCTCACAACAAACAAGTGTCCAGAGCTGGCCACTTAAGACAATAAATAAGATAATAAATAAAAACCAGTGTTCAATTTATACAAGTGTACAAATGGAACCATTTGGTTCCATGTGTACACTCTCAAGAGTTAAATATGAATGAAATAATGATGAACTTACCTTCATTAGGAACAGAGGTGAAGCAATAATAACGATAATTACCTTCATTATGAACAGAGGTGAACCAGGTGAGAGACAGGAACGACACTAGAGCCAAACAACAACATCCCAGTCTGACAGCATGGAGCCGCATTTCATTCAGATCACATTAAAGGACATTACACTGAATTAAACCATATGTACCATTAACCATTAACCATGTGGATGTAATGAGCAGACACACTGTGTTATATGAGTCCCCATGCAGTCAGTGACACACACACACACACACACACACACACACACACACACACACACACACACACACACACACACACACACACACACACACACACACACACACACACACACACACACACACACACACACACACACACACACACATCAAACAGGTACACAGTCACACTTCCTCCTGTCATTAGTTGACAGTTACAAAGCCGTTCCTCCTACAGGTGACCACGCTGCCTGCTGCACTGACTGCGGTCAAACAGCGACGCCTGCTGTTCACGAAGAGAACGGCAGATAGGGGTCTGTGCATGGCATGCTGTTACACCGAAAAACAAAACCTATCGAATTCCGTGCCGCCAGATTTTATCGTTTTTCCATGTTTTGGCGAATCCATCGTTTACCATTGTATAAACCGAGATATACTACCTTCAAACACATTTGAAATATGAGGCTTTTTGGATACTATTTTAAATAGTTTTTGGGAAAATGCTGCTATTTGTCCCAAAAGTGACTGCAGCTTCCTGAAAGATTGCTGCCATTTGTCTCCAAAGGCTTCACACAAAGCTAGCCTTGCCAACATGTATATAACTTTATAACAGTAAATTAACATTGGTTTTGTTGTGAAGCCAGTTTTTCCCCAAGTTGCAACGTGCCATAAAGCTCCGTTTACACAATTCTGTAACCACACCAACCGTACATTATTTACCATTATTTTGTTCTTAAATTGTTTATGGTTTGACACTTGCTTTGGTAATGCAGAGGACGGGAGAGACTCATGCTACACCAAAAAACAACACCTATAGAAGCCCGTGCCGCCAGAGGGCGTTGTTTTATACTCTCGGCAAACCCATTATTATTTACAGCACTTTATCTCAAAGTGGGGGGTGGGTTTGGGGGGGGGGGGGGGGGGGGTCGGTCGGTCTGGAGTCTCCATGTATATATTAAGCTCTTAGTCTTTATTAAACAGAAAATACATGTTCAGGTGAGGATACCAATTGTATCCAATCAGGAGAGAGAACCCACACAGGCTGCAGGTTAAACAAGTGAAATTGGAAGTGATTTCACCCAAAAAATATCACTTGGCCTTTTAATGAAGATAATAGGAGCTAATAGGGTCGATATTACACCGAAAAATAATGCCTATCGAATTCCGTGCTAACAGAGATGTTGTTTTGCACTTTCCAGCCCAGTTAATATAGTTTAATATATCAAAATCAGTTTGTAAGGGTCCATCTGGTTCCATGTGTACACTCTCTGAGTTATGGGTGTCCCTGAAATTAACTATGCTAAATGGAACAGAGCCTTAATTACTATAATTGGTAACACCTGTGAAGGAAGTAAGGAAGAGGCCCAATTCTTTCCAATATGGCTGCTGTGCATAGAGTCTATTCCTGAATGCCTCTATGTGAGTGACATTACAGTGAGCGTCACAGACAAGAGAAAAGTCTCATTTTCCTGAGAAACACATTCAGTGTTTGATCATTTATTATGAATCAATGTTCTAGATTTCAAAAATGGCCCCTGTCCAAGTCCTAACCTACCCCATGTCCTAACCTAACCTACCCCCCCCCCCCCTCTTTTTTTTTTTTTTTTTGGTACATATTTTTCACCCTTCATACCAGTAACCTGTAAACTGATTGTATGACATTCTGTATAGTAGTGTGTATATCTGTCTGTCTCTTATATGTCAACATGATTTGTGTGCATGGGGATCTCATCTTAAACAAGCTAAGTGCTTAATGAGCTATCCAGTTTAGTAGACCTTGTATTGCGAATTTGTACTTCCATGTACTGTTATGTACTGTCATGTACTGTTCTCATGTCTTACTAAATAAAGTACATCAATCAATCAATCAGATGAAGTACCCTTTAAAGCCAGTAGGGGGAAACCACAACCTTCTAAATGCTCTGGCTTCCCATCTCCTCCTCTCACTTTGTTTCAAATGTTAAGTGCATTATAAATCAATCATTATTACTAATGAATGCAAGTGTATTATTTTTTTTCAAACAAATGCTCAACAGATAAATGATGAAGAATATATTAAAGGTTTTTATTGCAAAAGCAAAATCTCATAACAAAGCTCACATGTACAGTCTTCATTGACAAAGTAAAATATCTGCATGAATTTAGAAACAGGATGAAATGAGTTACTTATATGTTTATGCCAATATCAGCTCAACTTTCAGCCACACATTTTAAAGCACTACTATGTAACCTTTTTTTCCCCCAATATGTATGGTAGAGTATGTTAATAATATAACTAATAATATAACTAATATAACTATATAATTGGGGTGGTTGTATATCAAGGTTCAACTTTATTAATGTCCCAAAAGGGCAAACAGGTTTACAGCAAGAGTTAGCAAAACAAATGACATACATTAAACATATCTCTCGCTGCGTGCGTCCGGCAGCGAGAGATATGTTTAATGTATGTAATACATTAAACTCCCTGCTCTTCTATTGAGACATTTAGATGGTGTCAAAGGTCATGTCTCAACTAGACACAGGATCTGACATGAACGTTGACCTGATGGTCAGGATTCAATGTATCCCCTGAGCAAGCAGACAGGCTCTATTAGCTCAATGGTAAATATTTCAGCACTTGCTCAGGAAACCGGGTTCAAATCAGGGGTAGAAGAAGAAAGCTACATAGTGCAGCTTTAACGTTTTTGATTGTAACACTTTGAGATTTGTACGTAAAGTGCATTATAAATACAACTCATTATTACTGTCAAACAAAATGCTCAACAAATAAAAAAAAATATATTAAAGGTTTTTATTGCAAAAGCTAAATCTCATAACAAAGCTCAAAGCCTTCATTGACAAGTTAAATATATTTAAGTAAAATATCTGCATATCTAAGTAAAATATCTGAATTTAAAAACAGGATGAAAATGAATTACACTAATTATGCCAACATAGTCTCAACTTTAAGCCACACATTTTAAATGAACAAAGAATTGTGCTTCTCTTGTATTAATCCTCCAGCTTGTTTCTATGTCAGCTCAACTGTTAAAAAGCCGCAGCATGAAACTATTAACTCATCCTAACTTCTCCTTTATAAAGAGACATCAACCATTCTGTAAACCCACTTCATCTTAACTTCTCCTTTATAAGAGGGCTCTGTCTTATCGTCAGTGGTGGAAAGTAACTAAGTACATTTACTCAAGTACTGTACTCAAGTACAATTTTGAGGTATATTTACTTTACTGGAGAATTTCCAATTTTGAGTACTTCTACTCCACTACATCTCAGAGGAATACTATACTTTTACTCCACTACAATTATTTGAAAACTTTAGTTACTTATTATTATTATTACAAAACATACATTAACCACTTCAGCCCTACAGTTCAGCCATTTGAAAAGAGCCGATCAACAAGCTCGCAATGCGTCGCGTCGCATTTTTATACATTTTATACATTCACAAAACTTGTGAAATAATGATAATAATGACAAAACATTCTGCATAATGAGTACTTTCTACTTTTCGTACTTTCAGTACATTTTGATACCAATACTTTTGTACTTTTACTCAAGTACTCATTATCACAGCATTGATACTTTTACATGCAAGTACTTCTTCTGTTTATAATTTCATATATAATTTCTTATTTGTGTGTGTGTGTGTGTGTGTGTGTGTGTGTGTGTGTGTGTGTGTGTGTGTGTGTGTGTGTGTGTGTGTGTGTGTGTGTGTGTGTGTGTGTGTGTGTGTGTGTGTGTGTGTGTGTGTGTGTGTGTGTGTGTGTGTGTGTGTGTCTCTTGCACATGATGCACTCACTATCTATCTATCTATCTATAGATACACACACAGTTGTTTTATGTTGTGTTTACACAAATACATTATTAGCCTGTAGGTCGTAGCCTTGACGACCATGCAGTCTTATTCAAAGGTTAAAATGTCATTTAGATAGCATGTTATGTAGACCAGGGGTCTTCAACGTTTTCAGGCCAGGGACCCCCTAGCTGAGAGAGAGATGAAGCAGGGACCCCCTCTATATAACCTTTTTTTTTAATGTGGTCTGCTATTTTTTTCCTCTACACCTATTATACCTCTTTGCCAAAAATATCAGATCTACAAGCTCACAACGCCTCGCAGCGCGAGGCGTTGTGAGCTTGTAGATCTGATATTTGTGGCTAAAGTTCTCCTCAGAAAAGGGATGCTAGGGTTCAAGTGGTTAATGTAAAAACAAATCCAATCACACAAAGATTTGGCGGCCCCCCTGCAGTAACTCTGAGGACCCCCTAGGGGTCCCGGACCCCCTGTTGAAGACCCCTGATTTAGACATATACCAGGTTCATGTGTTGACCTGACATCCTATAGTTTCTATATGGTTTTAATGTACAGTTTATTTATTGATATTATAATGTTTAGACTGATGATAGGTTCTTGGTTTACCTACAGTATGAATGATCCTAGATTACTGACACATTAACACTGTCTCTACGCATATAATGTATTACCTTGTGTTTACCTTGATTACTGTAAATCACTCAGCATTAAGAGCGTCTGATAAATGTCTACATTGTAAATCATAATATGTATGTTTTTCACTTTTGACGTACTGCTTTGTTTTGAACTTGTGCAGCACTTTGGTCGACTATACGGTTATAAAAACATAAATACAATCTGATTCTATTTGATTCACATTCTACAGTGGAGAGAGAAAGAGAGGCTGAACAGTAAAGGATCATAGAGTTTAAAGGTAGGGTAAGTGATATTACTTTGTTAAAATAAGTGTTAAATAACTATATATTCTGATAGTAATCATTGCTATTCAGCTCTTTAGTAAACAGAAAATGATTTTCAGATCAGGATACCAGTTTGATCCAATCAGGAGAGAGAACTCACACAGGATAAACAAGTCAAATTGGAAGTGATGACACAAAGAAATGAGCAGACTAAATAGGAACTGGAACACTTCATCAAAATGAAGATGATAAATAGGTACTTGATTCTGTTGAAAATGTGCGACCCACCAGAACATGTATTTACTGTTTATTAAAGAGCTGGAGAAATGGGGGGGAGGGGGGGGGGGCTGTTACTGAACAAACACTCTATATAGCAATGATTACTATCAGAATATAGTGCTTTAAAGGAGTAGTTCACCCAAAAAAATGACTTACTTTCTATCAATTATACACATCATGAAGCTTTGAATTCATGAAGAGTTGTTTTGTTTATGTCTCATTCTTAAGCCAATAATGTGATGAATGTGATCACCCCATGAATTCAAGGCTTCATGGGGTGTGAAATGTATAGAAAAGAAGTAATGTTTTGGGTGAACTACTCCTTTAACCTTTAAAAAAAAAAAACACTTTTCTACCTTTAAAACAAATGAGTTACTGAGTTTCCATGACAACCGTGTTGCAGTAAAGCGGGTCTTGTTGTTGTTGTGGAGGAGGGCGGGTCTTCATCTTGTAGTAAATGTAGAATCCAACACTCACCATGAGCAGGACGCACATTTCAGCCACTTGGAAGTAGAGATACACACCGTGATCTACACACAACACAACACAACACAACACAACACAACACAACAAATACATTTTTACACAATTATCATTATCATAATGTTTATCTAATTTTATAATAGCCAATTATTTTTACTCATTTCCTTTTTGTCATTATGCCAAATTTGTCATTTATTTCCTCCCCACCACCACACATTTCTGTGTGTTGTCACTGATGTTGTTTCCTGGTTTGAGTGTAAAGGTCCTTACATACCGGCGAATATAGCGAATATACGCAAAATTCGGACTCGTTCCGAATAATTAAAAGACGCCTTTTCGCTTCGCTTTTTCGCTTTTTCGCTCCATGTACGGAGCCATTGACTTTATAAGGTTTTTTAAAAAAACGCATTATTCGCACAAAAAAATCGCCCCGGTGTGTAACAACCTTTATGTTATGAGAGGAGGGGGTTAGGAGGATGTGACAGGAGGATGTAAAGGTCCTTACCCAGGCTGGAACTCTCACCGGTTGTTGATGCTGTTGTTAGTTCTGTTGTTGTTGCTGTCATCTGTGTTGTAGTCGGTGTGGGACATGGGGTGTCAGTATCAAACACCCATCCTGATATGGGTGTCCCATCGGATAAGGTGTAGCTGATGAATTTGAATCCTAACAGACACACATAAAGGTAAATGTAAAATGGTGCATTTATATACTGTAGCACCTTTATCCAAAGGGCTTTACATTCACACACTGATGAGAGAGGAAACCATGCAAGCTGCTCATCAGCAGCAGTTAGGGGTTCAGTGTCTTGCTCAAGGACACTAACCTGTAGGGAGAGCCAGGGATCAAACCACTGGACCTCCTGATCCACTGACCCAAATGTAAGCAAACAACTGGATTTAATGAGTCAGTGTTGTCATGGTAACCAGAAGGTCACTGGTTCTCCACCGGTCTGGTAAGTCTATGTGTAGAAGTGTCCCTGAGCAAGGCACTTAACCCTTAACTGCTCCTTATAAGTGCTGTATTAATATCAGTCACTGCTCCTAATAGATAGGATGGGTTAAATATCACCTATGTACTAATGACTGTGATGAATACCAACAAGGAGACTAAATTAATTATTATTATTATTATTAGTTAGTAGTATTATTCATTAATGTCATGTTCATCAGCATCAGTTATAATCATGTTCAGTCTCACCTGGACAAGGTTTGATGTCCTGATCAGCAGCATCTCTGCTAACACTGTTGTTGACGTCACACATCAGGATTCCAGATGTACCCACAGTCAGAGTGATGTTCTGTGTGTCATGATGTCCAGAGAGGAGCTGCTCGTCCGTCAGGGTTTGTCCATCCAGAGTCCAGCTGTACTGGACACTGTCCCCTTCACAGGAGCAGGACACCCTCATCTGTCCTTGGGACAGACACTCAGAGGACAGCTTAGGAGGAGACACTGGAGCTGGAGGACACACAGTTAAAACACAGTGGAAGATACAACACATTAGAGTTAGACTGATAGATGTGACAATGTTATACTTACAATGTACCATAATGCAGTTTACATTTAGTATATGAACATATCCAGAGCAACTGGACATGATCATACTGTTGTTCTCTCATAATCAGCTGTGTAATCAGTAAAGGTTTATAACAATGTTTTACTGAACTTCACTAAACTACTATAAACTAAACTTAACAACAATAGAAAAGTGATGTTGTCTCTAAGAGATACTGGAATATGTTGTTGTTGTTGTTGTTGTTGTTGTTGTTGTTGTTGTTGTTGTCAATGATTATTGATTATTTTATATCAGTTCTTATTAGTAACACTTTACCTTGAACAGACAGATGGAGATGTTTAGTTTCAATGAGCTTTCCGTCATGAGTGATTTGAAGGACATATTGAGCTTCATCACTCCTTGTGATGTCACTCATCTTAAATGTCCCACTACTGACATCAAAGGATGATCTGTTTGTGTAAGACTCAGGAATCACAATTTTATTGTTTTTAATCTTGAGTATTACTAATGTGTATTTAATCATATTTTGTATCCATGTGTATTCACGTTCTCCATCAATCTTCTCCACCAGTCGTAGATCAACGGTTCCTCCCACAGCTGCATAACATTGAGTTCCATTCTGTCTGGCATCACAGTGGTTCTGCAAACCTGGATACACATAAAAACATTAGGAACATCTATCATTTTTTATAGTCATAACTGATCGTCTAATATAGCTATTACTTCCCAAGATGTATGTAACCACAGATGTATGTAACCACAGATGTATGTAACCACAGATGACTTAATTCACCGTAAAATAGAATTAAATATGAGCTACAGTGATGTCACTCCATAGTATACGTGGAATAGGAGAAGGAAGCGCTACAAGCCAGAGCAGATGGACATGCTGCTGTTTGTGTGTGTGTGTGTGTGTGTGTGTGTGTGTGTGTGTGTGTGTGTGTGTGTGTGTGTGTGTGTGTGTGTGTGTGTGTGTGTGTGTGTGTGTGTGTGTGTGTGTGTGTGTGTGTGCGTGCGTGTGCGTGTGTGAACATGACTGATTCATGCTATGTCATTGGACCCCCAAGGGGTCGCTAGCTAAATGAGTTCATAATAATACATAAAAATATCATATATATGAGCTTGTAGATCTGCTAACTTTTGAACATTTGTGCAAAACTTTGAATATAGTGTATATATAATATAATATTATTATTTTCAAGCAATTCTTTTTCACTCAAATCTTTGGGGGTCATTGCAGCCAAATACATATCATTGTGGGGTCCTTGACATGAACCACTGATATATATACATCTGTGTGTCACTCAGCATGGATTCAGACCATGTGACTGCAGCCCCCCTGGTGTTGGGAAGCAATATATATATATATTTATTTTTTTTAATTGTAAATTAAAAAAAATACTTATCATTTTTAAAGTCTATACACACACACATATATATTAAAACAATGGTGTATTTAACTTTGGAGAATAAAATATTTGCTGAAAAAAGGGGAAAAAAGGTGGAAAAAACGCAGAAAAAAATTAAAAATAATCTTGCGTGCGCAAGTCCCCCGCCCAGCCCCAGCCCCCCTAGGAATAAATGACTTCCAGCGCGCCTGCTGCTTTACATCATCCATCAGCCACACACTGACTGTATCAACAGAATATATTATTGATCACTTTGTATATAATCATGTGATTTAAAACACTTTGTACTGTATATAATCATGTGATTTAAAACACTTTGCACTGTATATAATCATGTGATTTAAAACACTTTGTACTGTATATAATCATGTGATTTAAAACACTTTGTACTGTATATAATCATGTGATTTAAACACTTTGTACTGTATATAATCATGTGATTAAAAATAATAATCTTGAAAGTATTGGAACATTTTGAATAATTGTGATATTTTCAGACAAATCAATGTGTGCGTCTTTGACTTGAAACAGTTAATGAACCACTGACTTACAGTATGTATCATGTGTTTAATGCAGTTCTAACCATAATAGATCTGTATGTGTATAGATGGGATGAGACATTATTATATGATGATTAATAACGTCTGTATAAACACTGTTTATGTCTAAGTAACTGTGTGTGACTGTGATAAAGACAGGACAGCACTAACAGAGGAAGAGGAGGAGTTATTGTGGTAAAGACGCACAGAGGAAGAAGAGGAGTGAAAAAACAGAAGCTGAGGTTAAGATGTCAGCACTAACTTTATCTGACATCTTTCATCTGTTTATGGTTTATGTCTCTACACTGTTAAATGATTAGTGTTAACTTTACACATGTAACCAAATGGACCCTGAGTGTACAAATGTAAACAAATGGACCCTGATTGTACCAATGTAACCAAATGGACCCTTAGAGTACCAATGTAACCAAATGGACCCTTAGAGTACAAATGTAACCAAATGGACCCTTAGAGTACAAATGTAACCAAATGGACCCTGAGTGTACAAATGTAACCAAATGGACCCTTAGAGTACAAATGTAACCAAATGGACCCTGAGTGTACAAATGTAACCAAATGGACCCTGAGTGTACCAATGTAACCAAATGGACCCTTAGAGTACAAATGTAACCAAATGGACCCTTAGAGTACAAATGTAACCAAATGGACCCTTAGAGTTCACATGTAACCAAATGGACCCTGAGTGTACCAATGTAACCAAATGGACCCTTAGAGTACAAATGTAACCAAATGGACCCTGAGTGTACCAATGTAACCAAATGGACCCTTAGAGTACAAATGTAACCAAATGGACCCTTAGAGTACAAATGTAACCAAATGAACCTTAGAGTACACATGTAACCAAATGGACCCTGAGTGTACAAATGTAACCAAATGGACCCTGAGTGTAAAACAACCTGGACAACGCTCCACACGTCCTAGACTGTTTTCTCTTCTCTAAAACACTCTGGACAACGCTCCACACGACTCTTCTCTCTTCCCTAGAACAAACAAGACTCTACAATGTCTCTCTGCATCCTGTATGTATGTGTTTACCTTGCTTACTCTGGATTCTCTGGATAAAGAGTCTGCTAAATGCCAACATTCTAAACTGTAAGCAGTGTTATGGTCACATGGAAATAAACAGCTGTTATCCCAAAACCTTGCTGGCTGTCTGTCCTGTAAATGACTGAGGCTGTTACAATCTCCAGACTGGACTTCTGTTAACACACTTCTCATCAGGATCCCAAGCAAGATCCTTCAAAAGCTCCAATAGATCCAGAACAGCATTGCTAGGATCCTGATGAGAGTGTGTTAATAGGAGCATTAACCCCCCCCCCCCCCCCCCCAAGAACAAGCTTTTTACTTAAAAGTATTAATACTGCAATGCAGAAATACTCTGTTATAAGTAAAAGTCCGGAATTCAAAATATACTTGAGTAAAAGTACAAAAGTATTGATATCAATATACTTAAAGTATCAAAAGTAGAAAGTACTCATTGTGCAGAATGTCCCATTTCAAAATCTTTTGAAAATAGCATATCTACAAGCTCACAATGCGTCGTATCGCAACGCATTGTGAGCTTGTAGATCTGCTATTTTCAAATGGCTGAAATATAGGCAATAAGATAAGCCTATACTTGAAATGTATCTGCCGCCTAAATAATAATGGGTCACAACCTGTGTGCGTCCTCAAGTCACATGGTGTCCATGTGGATCTGCTCTGAAGCGGCCCCTCCTCCCCGCCCGGGCTGGCAGTGAGTTAACACTTGCATGACGGCAGTGAGACCAACTACCACACAGACCAACTACCACACAGACCAACTACCACACAGACCAACTACCACACAGACCAACTATCACACAGACCAACTACCACACAGACCAACTACCACACAGACCAACTACCACACAGACCAACTACCACACAGACCAACTACCACACAGACCAACTTCACATCAAAATTACCATTTTTTCCTCAATTACATTGACCACTGCCTCGCCTCGGGGCTTCACAGGCTCTGACTCCTCCTCCCCCGCACAGCAGGGACACCATTTTAAATATCGTTTCAATCCCACTCACACCTCACATGTTGTCTAGTGCTACGCTTCATGTGGTTTACAGGCAGAGAAATAATGATATAGGCTATAACTGGGAACGTGAATGGGAATGGTAGCCATGAGATCCGATATGTAAAATCTTTATGACAAAAACTTAAAACAGTGAGATCGCTGTAGTGGTGAGCTTGGATTAGGCACATGAACAGGGTTTAGGAAATGGTTACATTTACACTCTTGAGTGAAACATGGATAGCCTAAACATGATTCACTGGTAGACAGAGTAAACAATATGTAGGCCTTCTTAAGTTACACAGATTAACTTTTCAAAGTTACATTTATGCCTGCTGTCTGAAGCCAGACACAGAGACTCTCTGTCTCCAGACCCTATCTCTTTGAAGAGCACGTATGAAACAGCTGATGGCTGTAGCACGGTTCATAAAGTCATAGGTCAAGTTTGTGATATGGACTCAAGGCAGAATGTTTCACAATTATAAACATTTGATATTTACCATTTGAGTACATATACTACAATTAACCTCCATCAGTGGAATACAGGTAGGGACTGAAATTGTAAATATGAATAACCAAAATTTGGAATTGAGCTAAATTAATTTGCCTCAAATTCTGTTTTATTTATAGGTTTGGCCCTCGGGCCGTACGTTGACCATATGCTTCCTAAACCGTGTTCATACACAAACTCAAAATGCATGTGACTTCATAACATTGTCAATGGAGAGTAAAAAACATGCACTGTATTTGCTTTCATACGAAACAATTGATCACTGAAAAATGTGACTATTGAAAGCAAATCACATTTATCTGAATAAATGTGTTTCTTTTTCATAGAGTGCAATTAAACAACTTTGTTGACATTAGATATAATAGTGAATATGAATATGATTAGTAGATATAATAGTGAATATGAATATGATTAGTAGATATAATAGTGAATATGAATATGATTAGTAGATATAATAGTGACTATGAATATGATTAGTAGATATTATAGTGAATATGAATAATGTGCTAAATAGTGAATAAAGAAGCTTCTCACCATGAGACAGTCCAACTGTCATCATCAGTAGAACAAACACAGTCTCCATGTGTTCTGATGGAGAGGAGAGGAGAGGAGAGGAGACGAGACGAGACGAGACGAGACGAGACGAGACGAGACGAGACGAGAGGCAGGCTGGTTAGAGGAGAGGAGAGGAGAGGAGGGCTGGTCAGGTGAAGAGGCAGGTGGAGGTCTTAGGTCAGATTGTGAGGCAGGTGGAGGTCGTAGGTCAGATGGAGGCAGGTCGTAGGTCAGAGGTGGATGTAGAGATGTGTCTCTGTGACGGCTGATAGATTCAACATGAAGACAAACGATCTATAAGACACACCCTCTCTGTGGATCAACCAATCATTACGTTGCAACACAACATTCTGACCAATGATAAAACATGTGGTGTTTGTTGGTCTGTTTAGAGGAAACAGGAAGTGGAACCGCCTTTTATGAAGAAAAAATAAACGCTGTCTGGAGGGTTTTTCTGATGAAAAAGAAAAAGAGGTGGTAGAGGTCACATGACTGACTGAAACACACTTCAGTATAACTCTATAAATGGAACTTACTGAATATTAAAAACTAAGTTTTAAACTAGTAGATCTGGAAGTAATACATATTTGGCCAAAGAAAAAGTAATAAAGATTGGGCAAAAGTATGGCATCGTATCACCTAAAATATATGGCTCTTCCTTTACCATCTTCCAGAGACCAGCCCCCAAGTCTGTGTTTCTCCTCCCCACCTGTCAGCTCTGCTGTCTGGGTACATGCATGTTGAAATGCATGTTGAAAAGCATGTTGAAATGCATGTTGAAATGCATGTTGAAATGCATGTTGAAATGCATGTTGAAATGTTGTCCTTCCAACATTTCAACATAGAGATCATATCTCACACCAGGCATGGAATTTCATCATTTTAGGGTCAAGGCCACTTGACCTTTGATGTTGTCAAATATCAGATCTGCAAGGCCATCAAATAAAACCATTATATTCAATGTGAAGTAAAGTAAACTATATCTCTGCTGTTGGGCAGAAACCAACTATGTCCAAAATATTAACTTGTCATGAAACGGGGGGTAAAATAAAACTTTTTTTATTTTATTTGTATCCCACGATTTTGTAACCCTTTTAGAAGCTGCAAAGCTGCTCTACAAAGAGACAGAGACATCATCATCCGCGACACCTATTTGTCATTGGCTGTCCTGGCTGTCCTTCACTACTTTAAGCCAATGGGGACACTTCCCGTTTAAGCCAATGGGGAGACGGCCCGTGCTCCGCAGTACTGAGTGAGTGATAGGAGGTTTTAGACCATTAATGTGGAGACAGTTGTTTTGTCCATCATTGATTAGAATGTAGTCCAAATAATTAATGCAAAACACCTACTGAGCCCCGTGGGTAGGTCAATATCTCACATATTTAGACCAGTCAATAGTCTGATTAAACGTGATAATGTCCCATTCAGATTGACAGCAACCAAAATGGGTGCAATAAACACCAAAGCTCAAATGACATTTGGCCCCAATAATGATGAACTTCCAGACCTTCACTGCCCTTGAGTAAGACAGTGAACCTGTAAGAGATGCCTCACATCTCTACCGTCACTGGCACTATGTACGCTCTATGGAGAATCACTATGTACGGTCTATCAATAGAGAGGTTTCCTGTTAGTAAACATGAGAGGAATATGACCGCGCAGCTGCGGGGGGAAGCCTATGGGTGCGTTTGGAAATTACGCACCGGAGCACACTCGCCTATTAGTTTGTATTGGCCAGTGCGCTCACTGCCGCTCAGGGCTGTATTTTCGAACGCGCCTTCACCCGGGCATGCGCAGATTGCGCATTCTGCTCTGTGATGACGTCGCGCGGAAATCCGTCTATGGAGAATCACTATGTACGCTCTATGAAGAATCACTATGTACGGTCTATGAGAATCACTATGTACGGTCTATGGAGAATCACTATGTACGCTCTATGAAGAATCACTATGTACGGTCTATGAAGAATCACTATGTACGGTCTATGGAGAATCACTATGTACGCTCTATGAAGAATCACTATGTACGGTCTATGAAGAATCACTATGTACGGTCTATGAAGAATCACTATGTACGGTCTATGAAGAATCACTATGTACGCTCTATGAAGAATCACTATGTACGGTCTATCTATGGAGAATCACTATGTACGGTCTATCTATGGAGAATCACTATGTACGGTCTATCTATGGAGAATCACTATGTACGGTCTATCTATGGAGAATCACTATGTACGGTCTATCTATGGAGAATCACTATGTACGGTCTATGGAGAATCACTATGTACGCTCTATGGAGAATCACTATGTACGGTCTATGGAGAATCACTATGTACGCTCTATGGAGAATCACTATGTACGGTCTATGAGAATCACTATGTACGGTCTATGAGAATCACTATGTACGGTCTATGAGAATCACTATGTACGGTCTATGGAGAATCACTATGTACGGTCTATGGAGAATCACTATGTACGGTCTATGAGAATCACTATGTACGCTCTATGAAGAATCACTATGTACGCTCTATGGAGAATCACTATGTACGGTCTATGAGAATCACTATGTACGGTCTATGAGAATCACTATGTACGGTCTATGAGAATCACTATGTACGGTCTATGAGAATCACTATGTACGGTCTATGAGAATCACTATGTACGGTCTATGAGAATCACTATGTACGGTCTATGAGAATCACTATGTACGGTCTATCTATGGAGAATCACTATGTACGGTCTATGAGAATCACTATGTACGGTCTATCTATGGAGAATCACTATGTACGGTCTATGAGAATCACTATGTACGGTCTATCTATGGAGAATCACTATGTACGGTCTATCTATGGAGAATCACTATGTACGCTCTATGAGAATCACTATGTACGGTCTATGAGAATCACTATGTACGGTCTATGGAGAATCACTATGTACGGTCTATGAGAATCACTATGTACGCTCTATGAGAATCACTATGTACGCTCTATGAGAATCACTATGTACGGTCTATGAGAATCACTATGTACGCTCTATGAGAATCACTATGTACGGTCTATGAGAATCACTATGTACGGTCTATGAGAATCACTATGTACGCTCTATGAGAATCACTATGTACGCTCTATGAGAATCACTATGTACGGTCTATGGAGAATCACTATGTACGGTCTATGAGAATCACTATGTACGCTCTATGAGAATCACTATGTACGCTCTATGAGAATCACTATGTACGCTCTATGAGAATCACTATGTACGGTCTATGAGAATCACTATGTACGGTCTATGGAGAATCACTATGTACGGTCTATGGCAGGGGTAGGCAACTGAGATAAGCCTAGGGCCAATATCACTCCCAGACATTCCATCGCGGGCCGGGCCTCCCCGCGAACATGCACGCGCGCGCAGCGCACGTGCATGTGCGTGCATAACACGCGCCCGCGCGCAAAGCGTGCGGGCGCAAAATTTTTCGGGTCTAATTCGGGTCTAACTCGGTCTAATTCGGGTCTAATTTGGGTCTAATTCGGTTCTGTTTGACCAATATAAATCAACATTTTTTCCGGTTTAAATATCATCACAGGCGATTTTTCTGGTGATTTTTTTTTCTTCTCCATTTTCCTCTAATCTAGCTATAAAATGTTATAAATCCTTTAAAATGCATCGTGTTTATGAGTGCATGATTTCAAAAGTGGGTTCAAAATCAAAAAATATTTTTCTAAAAAAAAAAATTTTTTTTTTTCAAAATTTTTTTTTCTCAAAATTATCTCACGGGCCAGATATTATTTCTGGGGGGCCAATTTCGGCCCGCGGGCCGCCTGTTGCCGACCCCTGGTCTATGGAGAATCACTATGTACGGTCTATGGAGAATCACTATGTACGGTCTATGAGAATCACTATGTACGCTCTATGAGAATCACTATGTACGGTCTATGAGAATCACTATGTACGCTCTATGAGAATCACTATGTACGGTCTATGAGAATCACTATGTACGGTCTATGGAGAATCACTATGTACGGTCTATGAGAATCACTATGTACGGTCTATGAAGAATCACTATGTACGGTCTATGGAGAATCACTATGTACGGTCTATGGAGAATCACTATGTACGGTCTATGGAGAATCACTATGTACGGTCTATGGAGAATCACTATGTACGGTCTATGGAGAATCACTATGTACGGTCTATGAAGAATCACTATGTACGGTCTATGGAGAATCACTATGTACGGTCTATGGAGAATCACTATGTACGGTCTATGGAGAATCACTATGTACGGTCTATGGAGAATCACTATGTACGCTCTATGGAGAATCACTATGTACGGTCTATGAAGAATCACTATGTACGGTCTATGAAGAATCACTATGTACGGTCTATGAAGAATCACTATGTACGCTCTATGAAGAATCACTATGTACGGTCTATCTATGGAGAATCACTATGTACGGTCTATCTATGGAGAATCACTATGTACGGTCTATCTATGGAGAATCACTATGTACGGTCTATCTATGGAGAATCACTATGTACGGTCTATGGAGAATCACTATGTACGGTCTATGAGAATCACTATGTACGCTCTATGGAGAATCACTATGTACGGTCTATGGAGAATCACTATGTACGCTCTATGGAGAATCACTATGTACGGTCTATGGAGAATCACTATGTACGCTCTATGGAGAATCACTATGTACGGTCTATGAGAATCACTATGTACGGTCTATGAGAATCACTATGTACGGTCTATGAGAATCACTATGTACGGTCTATCTATGGAGAATCACTATGTACGGTCTATGGAGAATCACTATGTACGCTCTATGGAGAATCACTATGTACGGTCTATGGAGAATCACTATGTACGCTCTATGAGAATCACTATGTACGGTCTATGGAGAATCACTATGTACGGTCTATGGAGAATCACTATGTACGGTCTATGGAGAATCACTATGTACGGTCTATGGAGAATCACTATGTACGGTCTATGGAGAATCACTATGTACGGTCTATGAAGAATCACTATGTACGGTCTATGGAGAATCACTATGTACGGTCTATGGAGAATCACTATGTACGGTCTATCTATGGAGAATCACTATGTACGGTCTATGGAGAATCACTATGTACGGTCTATGAAGAATCACTATGTACGGTCTATCTATGGAGAATCACTATGTACGGTCTATGAGAATCACTATGTACGGTCTATCTATGGAGAATCACTATGTACGGTCTATCTATGGAGAATCACTATGTACGCTCTATGAGAATCACTATGTACGGTCTATGGAGAATCACTATGTACGGTCTATGAGAATCACTATGTACGGTCTATGAGAATCACTATGTACGGTCTATGAGAATCACTATGTACGGTCTATGAGAATCACTATGTACGGTCTATGAGAATCACTATGTACGGTCTATGAGAATCACTATGTACGGTCTATGGAGAATCACTATGTACGGTCTATCTATGGAGAATCACTATGTACGGTCTATGGAGAATCACTATGTACGGTCTATCTATGGAGAATCACTATGTACGCTCTATGGAGAATCACTATGTACGGTCTATCTATGGAGAATCACTATGTACGCTCTATGAGAATCACTATGTACGGTCTATCTATGGAGAATCACTATGTACGGTCTATCTATGGAGAATCACTATGTACGCTCTATGAGAATCACTATGTACGGTCTATGGAGAATCACTATGTACGGTCTATGAGAATCACTATGTACGGTCTATGAGAATCACTATGTACGGTCTATGAGAATCACTATGTACGGTCTATGAGAATCACTATGTACGGTCTATGGAGAATCACTATGTACGGTCTATGAGAATCACTATGTACGGTCTATGAGAATCACTATGTACGGTCTATGAGAATCACTATGTACGGTCTATGGAGAATCACTATGTACGGTCTATGGAGAATCACTATGTACGGTCTATGAGAATCACTATGTACGGTCTATGGAGAATCACTATGTACGGTCTATGGAGAATCACTATGTACGGTCTATGGAGAATCACTATGTACGGTCTATGGAGAATCACTATGTACGGTCTATGGAGAATCACTATGTACGGTCTATGAGAATCACTATGTACGGTCTATCTATGAAGAATCACTATGTACGGTCTATGGAGAATCACTATGTACGGTCTATGGAGAATCACTATGTACGGTCTATGGAGAATCACTATGTACGGTCTATGGAGAATCACTATGTACGGTCTATGGAGAATCACTATGTACGGTCTATGGAGAATCACTATGTACGCTCTATGGAGAATCACTATGTACGGTCTATGAAGAATCACTATGTACGGTCTATGAGAATCACTATGTACGGTCTATGAGAATCACTATGTACGGTCTATGAGAATCACTATGTACGGTCTATGAGAATCACTATGTACGGTCTATGAGAATCACTATGTACGGTCTATGGAGAATCACTATGTACGGTCTATGGAGAATCACTATGTACGGTCTATCTATGGAGAATCACTATGTACGGTCTATGGAGAATCACTATGTACGGTCTATCTATGGAGAATCACTATGTACGCTCTATGAGAATCACTATGTACGGTCTATCTATGGAGAATCACTATGTACGCTCTATGGAGAATCACTATGTACGGTCTATCTATGGAGAATCACTATGTACGCTCTATGAGAATCACTATGTACGGTCTATCTATGGAGAATCACTATGTACGGTCTATCTATGGAGAATCACTATGTACGCTCTATGAGAATCACTATGTACGGTCTATGGAGAATCACTATGTACGGTCTATGAGAATCACTATGTACGGTCTATGAGAATCACTATGTACGGTCTATGAGAATCACTATGTACGGTCTATGAGAATCACTATGTACGGTCTATGAGAATCACTATGTACGGTCTATGAGAATCACTATGTACGGTCTATGAAGAATCACTATGTACGGTCTATGGAGAATCACTATGTACGGTCTATGGAGAATCACTATGTACGGTCTATGAGAATCACTATGTACGGTCTATGGAGAATCACTATGTACGGTCTATGGAGAATCACTATGTACGGTCTATGAGAATCACTATGTACGGTCTATGAGAATCACTATGTACGGTCTATGGAGAATCACTATGTACGGTCTATGAGAATCACTATGTACGCTCTATGAAGAATCACTATGTACGGTCTATGAGAATCACTATGTACGGTCTATGGAGAATCACTATGTACGGTCTATGAAGAATCACTATGTACGGTCTATGAAGAATCACTATGTACGCTCTATGGAGAATCACTATGTACGCTCTATGGAGAATCACTATACGGTCTATGGAGAATCACTATACGGTCTATGGAGAATCACTATGTACGCTCTATGGAGAATCACTATGTACGCTCTATGGAGAATCACTATGTACGCTCTATGGAGAATCACTATGTACGGTCTATGGAGAATCACTATACGGTCTATGGAGAATCACTATACGGTCTATGGAGAATCACTATGTACGGTCTATGGAGAATCACTATGTACGGTCTATGAAGAATCACTATGTACGGTCTATGGAGAATCACTATGTACGGTCTATGAAGAATCACTATGTACGGTCTATCTATGGAGAATCACTATGTACGGTCTATCTATGGAGAATCACTATGTACGGTCTATGGAGAATCACTATGTACGGTCTATGGAGAATCACTATGTACGGTCTATGGAGAATCACTATGTACGGTCTATCTATGGAGAATCACTATGTACGGTCTATGAGAATCACTATGTACGGTCTATGAAGAATCACTATGTACGGTCTATCTATGGAGAATCACTATGTACGGTCTATGAGAATCACTATGTACGGTCTATGAAGAATCACTATGTACGGTCTATCTATGGAGAATCACTATGTACGCTCTATGGAGAATCACTATGTACGGTCTATGGAGAATCAACATCTGTTGGAAATATTTTCTTATTTGTTTGTGGTGTCACAAGAAATTGAAACATGCTTTTTTTCATGAAATAGCATTACACATTCATCCTCACACCACAATCCCTAGAACTCATACCCAATACAAATAATAACAGAACTGTATGTGCTGCAGGGCATTCTGGGTAATCACCCCCACCCAATAATAGCCCCGTCCAGGATGCTACAGTAGGATGATAAGACAGAGAACAGTGAGAAAGCAGAAGTTATTTCTATAGATGGACGATAACACTGATGTTGACATTATGCTGTGTCATGCTGTGGATTTCTTCACAGCTGAATTGACGTACAAAGTACTACTGTGAGTGTGATAATAGTGTGAAACACAAAAGCAGAATTATCTGCAGACATAAATTATGAAAAGTGGAGAAAATATTGGCATACGTACGTACATACGTATTTATTCAATTTGAAAAAAACAAACAATATATTTGACTTTGTCTATAAAGGCTATACATGTAAATGATATTTTGCAATTAAAAGTAAACTGTATGTATGTAATCAACCTCTTTGCATTCACAATTAGCCTTTAGAAGTGTGAGGTTTCCCCCTATTGGCTGTTGAAGGTACTTTATCTCTGACCAAAAGGTTTTTCAAAGAAGTACTGTTTGACTCCCAAATGGAGCAGGACTGCAGACTGACACAGAAAATACATCCAAGGCACTAGTCTATGATTAAAACAATATTTAGAGATTTATTTTGAGGGAAGCAACAATATGACCTATACTGTAGATCTTCATCAGGGTCTAACATGATGTCAGTCACACATAAATACCAGCCATGTGTAACATTACAATCATATCACTTATTGTGTCATCGTGTCATTTGAATAAATATCCAAGTGAGCACAAATGCACAAATAAATCAAAAGACAACATCCAAGTAGTGACCAACACCAGTTCTTCATTGTAATCAGCAGAGTTGTAAACGACACGACAGCAATTACATTTATTTATACACTATATTGTCATTTTGGATGATATCTGATTAATTGCTTTGTAAAAGTTATAAGGTTGGGTGTGAAGTTGAATGGGTTTTCACACACAGATAACTCCTACATCAGTAACTCCATTAAAGCATGTCAGTTTATACTGCAGTTTATGCAGACTCCATGTAGATAAATCTAAGGTTGAAATTATGAAAAGGATTTAACTAAATGGGAAAGAACAATAACAATAAACACAAACAAACTAAGGCACAAACAGGCATAACATATTTACCAACTCAACAAGTACTCAAGAAGGTAAACATAACTTCAGATAAACAGAAAGGAAACATCACTTACTTGATGCATCAGGTAGATGAACACAACAGGCTCTATATGCACAGCAGCCATATTGGAAAGAAATTGGGCCTCTTCCTCACTTCCTTCACAGGTGTTACCAATGATACTAATGAGGGCTCTGTTCCATTTAGTGTAGCACAGTGGTTCCCTTTCCTTTCATTTCAAGGACCCCCATAACTCTGAGAGTTACACACCTGTAAAGGGTCCATTTGGAACCCCCTCAAGGAACCATGAGGGTCCCTGGACCACACTTTGAGACCCACTGGTGTAGCAGAGTGTTTCCAGTGAGTCAACACCCTGACTCTGTTTGACCAGAATGGAACAGAGCCTTCATTAGTATCATTGGTAACAATCTGTGAAGGAAGTAAGGAAGAGGCCCAATTTGTTTTCCAATATGCCTATAGCAATCATAGACATAATATCTACGATATCAATGGAGTTTTGTCTAGAAACAACCTCCTGTCCTCACCCCTCCCTCACCACAGACACAATGTATAAACTGCACGGGGGCGCAGAGGGACTTTTAGAACTGCGGGGGGACGCATGCACGCACGAGCAGCGCTCCAACACAAACACTCTGACATTAAGCTTCACACTACAAACATCAACACCAAAAAACACAATATCTCAACTCTATGCCACAGTCCCTGGTGCTGCTTCAACGAGCAGTAGCCTATGCTGACGCATTATGGTGCCATATGATATAAATAACACCCAATAAGCTTGACATTACACGTTAAAGCAAACAGGCTACTACCTCACACAAATTCAAAGCGTTTCAGAAGGAGTTTAGCACCAGGGACCCACCTCAATGAGCAGTAGCTTAACTGTAAATGGCACGGCGGCCCAACATTTAAAGTAGGCTACAAGTAACAAATGTAATTTTTAATTCATATACTACTCACTAGCTCTGGTCCATAGCGTTAGAGGGAGTTAAGGAGAACTCCTTCTAACGCTATGGACCAGAGCTAACTAACTACTCACCACTATGTGGGCATGATATACAGTCAGTAGGCTACACAGCTACATTGAACTTCAATGTAGCCTACTAATAATGCAGATTGATAAACGGAGCTACTACTTTAAACACATTTGAAATCTGAGGCTTTTTGTAAACCATTTTAAATAGTTTTGGGGAAAATGCTGCTAATTGTCTCAAAAAGCTTCATATCAAGCAGGCCTTACCAACATGTATATAACATGTATTTTCCCAAGTTGCAACATGACATAAAGCTCTGTTTACACAATTCTGTAACTCCACCAACTGTACATTCTTTACCCTTTTTTTTTTTCTTAAATTGTTTTATTATGGTTTGACTCTTGCTTTGGCATTCTAAACGTATTTTCATAATAATAATATGTTTTCCTCATTAATTAAGCTCCTCTGAATTGAATTGTTAATGAAGAAGAGAACAGGAGAGAAGGGGCTTATGTTACACCAAAAAACAACACCTATCAAAGTCTGTGCCTCCAGAGAGCGTTGCTTTGCACTCTCAGCGATTCCATTATTATTTACAGCAGTTGTTCTCAAATAATAATAAACTTTATTTATATAGCACCTTCCATGACATGAATGCAGCTCAAAGTGCTTTACAGAGCAACAAAAATAAACAAATTAAAAAATAAAGCAGAAGTGCTTTAAAGAAAAAGCAATAATAATTTAACAATGAAGCAAAAAGAAGAGCAAAAGCAAAAACAACATGAAAACCATTTAAAATAATGGCCAGGTCTGTCTGTCTGTCTGTCTGTCTCTCCAGGGACCCCCCAGGCCAGGGGTCCTTGAAGAGGTTCCAGGGGGCCCCCAGCACAATTAGTTAAATATATAGGGAAAGTGATATTTTCAGGTTTAAAAGTATGTTGTTAAAAGGTTACATCTCTATATTGTGATAGTAATCATTACTATAGAGTGTTTGTTCAGTAACAGGAGTCTCCATGTTCAGGTCGGGATACCAATTTTATCCAATCAGGAGAGAGAACACAGGATACAGATTAAACAAGTGAAATTGGAAGTGATGACACAAAGTAATGGGCAAATAAAATTGGAACTGAAGCTGATAAACACAGGGTACTCTCTATATATCTATAGAATATAGAGCTATTTAACACTGTTACTGAACAAACTCTATAGCAATGAGTATTGTCACTTTAACATTGATAACCCAAATATAAATAAAAATGTTTTAACCAAAAAATATCACTTAGCCTTTTAATGAAGATAATAGGAGTGAATATGGTCTATACTACACCGAAAAACAATGCCTATCGAATTCCCTGCTGCCAGAGATCGTTGTTTTGCACTTTCCAGCCCAGTTAATATAGTTTAATATATTAAAATCAGTTTGTAAGGGTTAAGAGTTATGGGCGTCCTTGAACGTAACTACACTAAATGGAACAGAGCTATAATTACTATAATTTAATAAAGTCTATTCCTGAATGCCTCTATGTGAGTGACATTACAGTGAGCGTCCCAGACAAGAGAAAAGTCACATTTTCCTGAGAAACACATTCAGTGTTTGATCATTTATTATGAATCAATGTAGGGAGAAACCACAACCTTCTAAATGCTCTGGCTCCCCATCTCCTCCTCTCACTTTGTTTCAAACTAGAAGCTCGCCCCCGCTACGCGGGGGCTCGCGTCTAGCCCGTGGCCACGCGCACGTAGCGCCCGCGGCCACTTGGCAGCTCATATAAGTGGCGTAGCGTCATGAGGGCCAGTGGGGCCGTGGCTCGGTCAGTGAAGACCCTGTAGTGCGGATGATATGTGGCATAGAGGGGCAGATTGTAAATCCCCAGAGGAAACATCCGTGGGCTACCATTGGTTCAGCGATGTGTGCGGTCGCCCTGCGGCCCCTCCTCCTCCACCAATGTGCAGTATTGAGAGCCCTGACGTCACAACAATTGGATCGATGGGCACTGCACTCTGGTTGGTTAGGGTACACCTAGGGCCCAGGTAGAACCCAGTTAAAGCCTGCATGGGCAAACCCAGGTAGCCTTGGTCCCACATAAACATGGCTAGTTGGGGCCCACCTAAGGGCCAGGTAGAAGCTACTTATAGCCTGCATGGGCATCACAGTTGGGACTGAAGTGGATGCCGCTGACATTGCTGACATGGGGTCCATATGGTTTAGCCCACCTTGAAACCATATGGGAACTACGCTGGCATGCTGGCTGGAATGCAAACGCTGCATCATACCTGTAGTGTGTAGTTTGATGTTGTGTGTGTAGCAGATATACCTGCAGTGTGTAGATCAATGTCCATATGAAAGTCAATGCCCAGCAGTGTTGTTTTTTTCTCCAGCAGAGTTTCTAGTGTCCCTGTCTCTCTCTGGAAGAGGTTGCACATGAACTCTGCAGCCGCACTGAGGCGCTCCAACACAAACACTCTGATATTAAGCTGCTTCACACAACAAACATCAGCACCACGCTGCTGTTTGTCCAAAAGACACAATATCTCCTCTCCCACCGACGTCATGTGTTCATTTATCGACAGCCGTACAGAGTCCTTTTGACACATTTTACCTCGTTTATCCAGCTCTCACTGACTCTCCACATCGGGCTGTTATAGCGCCACCATGAGGCTGAGTAGAGAAATCTCAAGTGGAATGTCTTCCTCGGCATAGTGGGAATGTGGGTGCAAAGTTGCACGGAAAGTGCATGCTGTGTTCATAACGTGAGGCATTTTGGTCCAAACGGAGCAGTCCTGCAGACTTTGGAAGCCATTTTAGCCAATCAGGATGGAATATGAAAAATCTGAAAGAGCCGTTTTTTTTAATGACTGTGGAGATACTGTGTACCGATTTGCGTGATGTTTGGGCAAAATATGTAGGAGTACTGTGAGAAAATGTGTTTAGGAAAAAGCGGCCTCCTGGTGGCACTGTAACAGGGCCATGTGAAAGAAATAGGGCAGAGGTTCTGAATTGGCATCCAGGGAGTGTGTGTGCACAGTTTCGCTGCGATCAAGTCAACGATGTGAGAGATTAGCTATCACAGACGGACGGACAGGGGGTGAAACATAGTCTTGCGCCATGCCTTTCGGCCTGGCGGAGAAAATAAAAAAAAACGAAAGTAAAGGAAATGACCATTTCTGCCACAAAAGTAGTCAACAAACTATACTATAAAAACATTGGCCACATTGTGAAATAATCTAAGAAAGAGGCAATCATGTAGAAAATAGCCGATGTACAAGCTTACAAAGCCTCTGAACGTGAGGCGTTTCGTGCTTGTAGATCTGCTATTTTCTCAATATTTTCTTGTGGAACGGAGTCAAACAAAATGTGGGTGTCCCCAGATCAATTACGTGTATTTGGGGGGGGGGGGGGGGGGGGGGGGCGGCCTGAAAGGGTTGATAAGCACTGCTCTAATCGGAGCGAAATTATCTGAAATTACTACATGACCATAATGCAGCCTAAACATGCGTTGCACGGGGCGGTCCTGCCATTACGTTAGTTGCTGTGGAGCTACACAGTTCTCCTGAAGACACACAAGGCCACAATATACACCATCTACAATGGACTAACTGAGCAGCAATAATAACATTCATCACAGGAACGTGCATTGTTGACAAAGTGATTGCACAGCCGCTGGAGGCATGACAACAACCACGTTAGCGTTAGCTACATGCCAGCTGTCACAGCTCCCTGTCCGTCGTTGATGCGACTGACTTCTGATGGCTACAGCAAGCTCTCTGCGATGCCATTGTCTGGGAACTGCTCTTAGCGTGACACGACCAATGAGAGTGAGCGCTGTCGTTGTTGCTAAGATACGGTGGCGTCTCTGCCCCATAGCTTGTAGATCTCTCACGCATGATTGGCGTAGGCTGCGTTGCCAGGTCTGACTGTTTGTCTAAGCGATTCTGGGCTTATTTGGGTGCACTTTTGGGGTCGTTTCCATAGACCACGGCAGTGCTTATTTCTTTGCCGTGACCGATGTGGCAAAAAAAGGTGCAAAACGAACCATCCGGAAGTAAAGTGCGAGATGAAATATATAGCACTTTATGATTATTAGAGAAGGAGACAGATGTGAAGGTTGAAAATGGAATGTAGGAGGTTATATATTTTTTCATGAGCGATTTTTGTAGCAAGTTGTGAGTGAATTGGGCCACTCCTGTGGGCGGGGGGCTGATTAGAACCATTGGGGTTTGGGAAGGAGACGCTCTCTGTTTGAGTGGAAAGATGTTAAGTGCATTATAAATCAATCATTATTACTAATGAATGCAAGTGTATTATTTTTTTCAAACAAATGCTCAACAGATAAATGATGAAGAATATATTAAAGGTTTTTTATTGCAAAAGCAAAATCTCATAACAAAGCTCACATGTACAGTCTTCATTGATAAAGTAATATATATTTAAGTAAAATATCTGCATGAATTTAGAAACAGGATGAAATGAGTTACACTTATATGTTTATATCAATATCAGCTCAACTTTCAGCCACATATTTTAAAGCACCACTATGTAACCTTTTTTCCCAATATGTATGATATAGAGTATAGACCAATTATTTGTTTACTAACATTGAGCCTGGACGCACAGGTGATTGTTTCACGCAATCAATTCCCAACCTGTTTCGGGGTGCACTGGTTTCAGCACACCCCAACCCCCTCTTGTGTGTGTTGGCTAGTGAGACGCGTCCTAACGAGACCTGATATAATGGGTTTCGTTGCGCGCATACTGGCTGCACGCAGCCAGTATGACGTCGTCTGTTAAGGGGTCTATGTTAATAATATATCTTATATAATTGGGGCGGTTGTATATTTGACTCTTCTATTGAGACATTTAGATGGTGTCAAAGGTCATGTCTCACCTAGACACAGGATCTGACACAAATTTTGACCTGATGGTCAGGATTCAATTTATCCCCTGAGCAAGCAGGCAGGCTCTATTAGCTCAATAGAGACACACGGCCGGAAGCGGAAGGCCTACAAATTCACGCCCACTTTTGAGATAGCGCCGCTACTCAGGGTCCGTTAGAACGATGAACTGCAGCTCTCAATGCATTCCCTATGAGAGGACATGAGAGTTAGCCTACTTTTAAAATATTCCTACATTAACTGGAGACGATATTGATTTAAATAAAAATATGTTTCCAAATGTATGGAGTGTCTTTGTCAACATATCTTCTTGTTTTCTTAATAGTTGATGTGTTTCACATTTAATTTGCCACTTTAACCAGTTACCCATAATGTTAACACAGCAGAGGGTAGACGGCAGACAGACAAGTTGTCGCATTTCAGTGATATCACTGTCTTTACGAGCGCCGAGCGTTGACCAGTGGTGTACCCACTGTAGAGACAGGACAGGATGTCGCCTGCCCAACTAAGATCTCGCCTCCCCTAAATAATAAAAAAAAATAACCCGAAAATGTGTCATTGCGTGCTTAATGTCCTCAAAGGCACGCATCCAACAAGCTTAAAACTGAGCAGATTGGACTTTCTGTTCCAGAGATAATGACCAAAACATATAGAAAACGGACACTTTCTTTGAAAACCTCAAGGGATGCGTCTGTGACGTATATACCATGCGACCACTTAAACTCTAAATCTCCGATGCTAGCGGTTTTGACATACTGATGGAGTATATTATAGTATATTGTGGGTAGTATATCGCGATGACAGATATGGGACATTAAAAAGGACAAATTAAACAAATGGGACAGTTTATTAGAACACAAAACAAATCGCTACAGCTTCAGTAGTTAACCAGTGAAATTACGGTATTTTACAATGTCTCTCATTGAGATTGCATTGAGAGCTGCAGTTCATCATTCTAACTGAGCCCTAGTGTCAAAAGTGGGCGTGAATTTGTAGGCCTTCCGCTTCCGGCCGTGTGTCTCTATGGTAAATATTTCAGCACTTGCTCAGGAAACCGGGTTCAAATCCGGGATAGAAGAGGAAAGTTACATAGTGCAGCTTTAATGTTTTTAAATTATTTTTTATCTTTGTCATGCTTTATACAAATATGTTACCCTGATTGTAACACTTTGAGATTTGTCCGTAAAGTGCATTATAAATACAACTCATTATTACTAAGTCAAACAAAATGCTCAACAGATAAATGATGAAAAATATATTAAAGGTTTTTATTGCAAAAGCTAAATCTCATAACAAAGCTCACAGCCTTCATTGACAAGTTAAATATATTTAAGTAAAATATCTGCATATCTAAGTAAAATATCTGAATTTTAAAAACAAAATGAATTACACTAACTAGAAAATGTGCTCCTTGGAGCACAGGTCTCCGCCAGTACTGTTCCTGATTAATCCTGTCTTACCTCACTTCAAAAGATATAAATGATCTTTTGAAGTGACACACCAATTTATAGGTCTCCATTTCATCATGCGTCTCGCTAGCCAATCAAAGCACACCGTTTCAACATATTGTCACGTGTCACGTGAAGCTTGACCAATGTTAGCTTGGTGGACACACGGAAGGACGAGAACGAAAACATAGTCTCCTGGCGGAGACAATTATGCCAACATAGTCTCAACTTTAAGCCACACATTTTAAATGAACAAAGAATTGTGCTTCTCTAGTATTAATCCTCAAGCTTGTTTCTATGTCAGCTCAACTGTTAAAAAGCCACAGCATGAAAGGGTTAAATGTCAGCGTCTGAGACATCAACCATAAACCACTTCATCTTAACTTCTCCTTTATAAGAGGGCTCTGTCTTATCGTCAGTGGTGGAAAGTACATTTACTCAAGTACTGTATTTTGAGGTATTTTTACTTTAATGGAGAATTTCCAATTTTGAGCACTTTTACTTCTACTCCATTACATCTCAGAGGCAAACTGCAGTACTTTTACTCCACTACAATTATTATTAAAACTGTAATTACTAGTTACTTATTATTATCATTACAAAACATACATTAACCACTTCAGCCCTACAGTTCAGACATTTGAAAATAGCCGATCTACAAGCTCACAATGCGTTGCATCGCATTTTTATACATTTTATACATTCACAAAACTTGTGAAATGGGACATTCTGCATAATGAGTATTTTCTACTTTTGGTAGTTTCAGTACATTTTATTTTAATTCCTGACCGTTACTTGTAACAGAGTGATTCTCATTATCGCAGTATTGATACTTTTACTTTTACATGCGAGTACTTCTTCCATCACT
Source organism: Gymnoscopelus microlampas (assembly GCF_963454915.1). Classification (NCBI taxonomy): domain Eukaryota; kingdom Metazoa; phylum Chordata; class Actinopteri; order Myctophiformes; family Myctophidae; genus Gymnoscopelus; species Gymnoscopelus microlampas. Next base: position 48,033,127 of record NC_139955.1, read on the forward strand.
GACTACATGTATAATTCTTGTTTAATTCTCGTGTGTGTGTGTGTGTGTGTGTGTGTGTGTGTGTGTGTGTGTGTGTGTGTGTGTGTGTGTGTGTGTGTGTGTGTGTGTGTGCGCGTGCGCGTGTGTGTGTGTAGTTGTTTTATGTTGTGTTTACACACATACATTATTAGCCTGTAGGCCGTACGTAGCCTTGACGACCATGCAGTCTTAATCAAAGGTTAAAATGTATTTTAGATAGCATGTTATTTAGACAGATACCAGGTTCATGTGTTGACCTGACATCCTATAGTTTCTATATGGTTTTAATGTACAGTTTATTTATTGATATTATAATGTTTAGACTGATGATAGGTTCTTGGTTTACCTACAGTATGAATGATCCTATATTACTGAGACATTAACACTGTCTCTATGCATATAATGTATTACCTTGTGTTTACCTTGATTACTGTAAATCACTCAGCATTAAGAGCGTCTGATAAATGTCTACATTGTAAATCATAATATGTATGTTTTTCACTTTTGACGTACTACTTTGTTTTGAACTTGTGCAGCACTTTGGTCGACTATACGGTTATAAAAACATAAATACAATCTGATTCTATTTGATTAACATTCTACAGTGGAGAGAGAAAGAGGGGCTGAACAGTTAAAGAACATAGAGTTTAAAGGTAGGGTAAGTGATGTTATTTTGTTGATAAGTGTTAAATAACTATATTCTGATAGTAATCATTGCTATAGAGTGTTTGTTCAGTAACAGGAGTCTCACTGTCTCTTCAGCTCTTTATTAAACAAAGAATGCATTTCAGGTCAGGATACCAGTTTTATCCAATCAGGAGAGAGGACTCATGCAGGATAAAGTGATGACACAAAGAAACTAGAAAATGTGCTCCTCGGAGCACAAGTCTCCGCCAGCAAATATTGGAATTTATTCCAATATTTGCTCAAGATTGGAACTTTGACGATAGTGTGTACGTCAGATGGCACATTGACTGCATTATTCCTGTCTTACCTCACTTTGAAAGAGACACAGACTCTTTCAAAGTGAAACATCTATTTATAGGCCGCTCATGCGTCTCACTAGCCAATCAGAGCACACTCTTTCAACGTATTGTCACGTGTCACGTGAGGCTTGACCAAAGTTAGCTTGGCCGAGGGGGGGGGGACGAAAAGTGAAAACATAGTCTCCTGGTGGAGACAACAATTATTAGACTACAAAATAGGAATTGTAACACAAGCTGTTAAATAGGTATTTCTGCCCTGATTCTGTTGAACATGTGCAACAACCTGAACAAACACTCTATAGCAATGATTACTATCAGAATATAGTGCTTTAAAGGAGTAGTTCACCCCCAAAAAATACTTATTTTCTATCAATTACACCATGAAGCATTGAATTCATGGTATAACAGAGGACTCTGTTACAACTTCAATATCTTATTAAAGGACTGTATTATTCTGTAGGTACTGCTGGCTCCTGTGACTGTCACAAGTAGTATGGCTGTTTAGGGCTGAGGCGAGCGGCTCAGCCAATTATGGCAACACATGGACATTTTTTTGTTTTTTGTCACACTCCTAAGCTAATAATGTGATGACCGGCGGTCTAGGAGACTCAAAGGAGACTCCTTTGTGTCTCCTACCGGATACATTAGCATCTTTCTGCCCGTCATCAAATTATTGTCTCAGGAATGAGACAAAAACTTAAACATCTCCATGAATTCAAGGCTTCATGGTGTAATTGATTGAAAATAAGTATTTTTTTTGGGTGAACTACTCCTTTACCCTTTTGAAAACGTTTTGTTTTGACCCAAAAAATATCACTTTTCTACCTTTAAAACACAGGAGTTACTGAGTTTCCATGACAACCATGTTGCCGTAAAGCGGGTCTTGTTGTTGTTGTGGAGGAGGGCGGGTCTTCATCTTGTAGTAAATGTAGAATCCAACACTCACCATGAGCAGGACGCACATTACAGCCACATGGAAGTAGAGATACACACCGTGATCTACACACAACACAACACAACACAACACAACACAACACAACACAACACAACACAACACAACACAATTATCATTATCATGTTTATCTACATTTAGAATATCCAATTATTTTTAATCTTTTTTTTGTCATTACGTCAAATATGCTAATTATTTCCTCTCCAAACACATGTCAGCGTGTTGTCACTTCTGTTGTTTCCTACTGACTCACCTGCCAGTGAGGAGCCCCCACCGAGAGGACGCAGAACTTTCGTCCTACTCCTCCGGTTCAACACCCCCCACTGACAGGCTCCGCCCCCAGCCCATAGGAGTACGTTCAACACAGATCCTCCTCTGCCGACTTCCCTCCCTGAACACAGGCTAATTGTTAGGGGTGTCACGATTCACTTACCTCACGATTCGATTCAAAATCGATTCCTAGGGTGCCGATTCGATTAAAATTGCGATTCTGTGATGAATTGATATTCGATTCGATTCTGCGATTTATTGCGATTTTCTACCCCAAATCACTTTGCTTTAATTATACTAGAACATTTTAAAACAATTCTGAACAATATAAACCATGAAAAGTTGAATCATACACTTAAATGCAGCCAGATCATGTCAGTCAGTCTTTCTGACATTGATTTCAGACAAAGTGCCAGTGAAAAAGGTACTAACTTATAAAAATAAAATACATATATATATATATATATATATATATATATATATATATATATATATATATATATATATATATATATATATTTTTTTTTTTTTTTTTTTTTTTTTTTTTATTATTATTAACAAAAAAAACTAAAAAAAAGATTTTTAATATTTTGAATCGATTTTAAAATCGTGGCATTAAGAATCGCGATTTATTCATGAATCGATTTTTTTTTGACAGGCCTACTAATTGTGTTCATATAGACGCTCTGCCTCAGTGGCGTCAGTTCAGCAAATTCTACGGTTTGGCAAGGTTAGGTTAGCCAACTCCCAGAGATTACAATAAGGGACACCTATTCTATTTTCTTTAATAATGCTTTTTTCCCCCCTGGAGCCAAGGTATGGCACCTGCCATATCCAATTGACGCCTCTGCTCAGCCTGCAAGCCAGACGCACCGCCATGGATTTTAACACCTAGACTCTGTGGTGGTGGGCAGGTACTTTACCACTGTGCCACCGAGAGGACATGTTTTAATCATTGATTGATATCTGTGTCACATGGTCTCTATATGACCAACATGAAAGTCAAAAAAATCTTATAAACAATTCTCATGTTCATATCGTTAATGTCGGGCAGTGACGACGATTATCTTTTATCAGTGCTATCGGACACCCTTGATGTCTGTGTGTGGGTTTTACAAATATTTAACCAAGAAGTATTAAAAAGCAGTGCTGACTAAACCTCCATTGTATGTGGGTAAAGTGATGATAATATAATGTATGTGGGTAAAGTGATGTTAATATAAGGACACATTCAAGTATCTGACAATGTATAAAGTCAGCATACCAACTTTGATGAGGCAGTGTTGTGTTGTTCTAAAACACGTTTTCTTTTCCATCTCCTAAAAAGGTAATATTTTGGACTCACTGGGTGGCACAGAGGTGGTGGGTGTCATACAGAAGGTGTCATTGTCAAACACCCATCCTGATATGTGTATCCCGTTGGATAAGGTGCAGTTGATGAATTTGAAGCCTAATAGACAAACATGGAGGACAGATGTAAATGGTGCATTTATTTAGTTAGGATGGTTAAATGCAGAAGAAATTTCTCACCTAGAATTATTATGTGCAAATGCACTCTGACAAATACAAACAAATGGACTAAATTATTATTGTTATTATTGTTATTATTATTATTACCCTTATTATTATTATTATTATTATTATTATTATTATTATTATTACAATTATTATTCATTAAATTCATGTTCATCAGCATCAGTTATAATCATGTTCAGTCTCACCTGGACATGTAGAGATGTCCTGATCAGCAGCATCACTGCTAACACCGTTGTTCACGTCACAGGCCAGGAGTCCAGATGTACCCTGTGTCAGTGTGATGTCCTGTGTGTCATGATGTCCAGAGAGGAGCTGCTTGTCTGTCAGGGTTTGTCCATCCAGAGTCCAGCTGTACTGGACACTGTCCCCTTCACAGGAGCAGGACACCCTCATCTGTCCTTGGGACAGACACTCAGAGGACAGCTTAGGAGGAGACAGGACAGGAGCTGGAGGACACACAGTTAAAACACAGTGACAGACAACACATTAGTTTGGTTTGAAAGTAGATGAGACATTGTCAAACGTAATTTTCTAGCCTAAATATAAATACCTATACCTTGTATCATTCAATTACATCTCCAAAATAGGTACCGTATGTGTTGAGAAAAAGCTGAAGTTGTTTTACAACTTTGTTTCACTAAATCAGAAAAATGTCAACCACAACCAGTTTGCTGTTTAACACAGACTGAAAACAACTGGAGTAGAAGGAAAACCAGGGATAGTCCAATCAATCAATCAGTCTGACGCTGGACAGACAGTTGGCATGTGAAGAAAAACAACAACAGCCCTCAACTGGAGCATTTTGAACAACAATTGAGTACACAATAATACCGTCATTAGAAATCTACACATTTCTTTTTTCCATTTCACATTTCCCCATAGATAATTCTGAATTTGTTTTCAGCAACCTCTGACTAGGCCACATATTTCAAGAAAAAAGGTAAAAATGAAAAATGAAAAATGAAAAAAAAAGAAAAGTGGCGGCTGATATCTAAAATTACATAGTGTCGGTTTAATTTATACTCCATTGTATGACAGTGTTTCCCGCTGAAAATACCAGATCTACAAACTCACATGTCGCATCATGTGAACACTGTATGATGAAGTATAAATCAGGCTATATTTGGTCAATGCCATTGACCGGATCTGTAGGTGGCATTAAGTCAATAAAAGTTTCTCCCGTCTATGTATTTTATGGCAAAAGGGTGGATTTTACACCAAAGGTGGGGTTCTGAGAGTCTTCCAACAACCTACAACCGTCTTTGTTTCCATGAGTAGCGAAAGTACTATTTTCTTTATTTTACTAAAGTGTAGACATCATAAACCTTGTCGATGAGGAAATACTTAAGTCCCTGGCATAGCGTTAAGAGAGAACTCACTAAAGCAATAACTCACTAAAGCAATAACACTGAAACTTACTTATACATGTTGGAGGTGCCGGATGGAACTGCCCATCAGTTTGACAGTCTAACGAACTCTGTCCATTGAGTGTGAAACCCCTGTTACATTTGTATGTCACAACAGCTCCATAATCATAATCGTCATACACTGGACTGAATCTGCCGTTTTCAATGTCAACTGGCTTTCCACATCTAACCACTGTAGAATAAATATAAGACATCAGAATGGAGAAACAAGAAAAAGAAATGGATAAAATACATAATTACTTTACAGTCTTATTTAAGTGTATTTTGATTACTAACCTTGACATCTTCCAAATCTGCCCATCCAGGTCCCATCAGCTCCACAACTTCGTTCATCAGTAACTGCCGGTACCAAATTGTAACTGGGGGAAAACAGGACAAAGACATTAAACACTCCTGTCCTGAGTGTTAATTGAACTGAAATGTATAAATGAACACTGAGACTTTATTTGTACATTCCAGCAGGATTTAGACAAAATGTGCATGCAATTCTACTGTGATGGGAGCATTTATTTCCAACTACCCCACGGTTATTATACTGCCCTACTCAGTAACTACGCAAAGTGTCAAACTGATAAAAATGTCTTTAACCACTTAATCTCTATAGATACTTTGTTTACCGTGTCCCCCAGGGGTCTATAATTGTCACACTAATTTTTTCCTCTCACCAAATCTCTTGCCAAAAATAGTAGATTTACAGGCTCACAACACATCAATGCATGGTGAGCTTGTAGATCTGCTATTTTCATGTTTTTCACTGAATGTGATGGGTTATAGGTATATATTAAGCAATACTGCATACGTATTCATAAGGTAATTGTTTTTCCTCAAAAATCATGATGGCTGATGATTAATAATAACTTTTCCCCCCAATTTAGCTGTTAATGAATTCCTCCCCACACAGCAATGTGTGTTGTCACTGATGTTGTATTATACTGGCTAAAGTTCAGCTATTGCATTTAACCTTTGTAGGACAGCAACATATAACACAACATTTAATGTGAAAAAAAAATCTAATCTAGATTTCTAAATCTAAACATTTTCATTCATTGAACTCACAACTGACAAATACCTCACATACAGTAGGCTTTGTGCATAATTGTAGTCCCAGGTTTTTTCAGAAGGTGGAATACATGTTCTGGTTTGTTTTCCCATAGCTTCATTTGAACTGGAAACACATATTCACATGATTCCAGTTCAAATCTGCTGATGGGCCAATCAAACGAAAATATGGGAAAACGAACCAGAAAAGGGTACTGATATGCTACAGATATGCACAGAGCCTATTACATTTAAAATAAAACTAATAGCCTACAAATCTAATAAAACTAAGCCTATTTTTTAATAACACCCTCTTTTTTTTGCAGTGTGGGGAAGTAGTGTGTACAGCAGATAATTAAAGTATTTTATCATTAGACAAAATGGTATCAAATTTACTTGTTAAGCCTTTTGGGTGAAAGTCCATGGAGCAAAATGTCATTTTAAATATAACCCAGATTGTCAACCATGAACTTCAGAAACAGAAACAAGACTGATGGAAGCGTCAAGTCATCACTAACCCAGTATTGCAGGTTATCACAGCCTTGTCACCAAACTGATTCCCCTCAGGAAAATCTATTCTTCCATTATCCGGTTCCGGAATTGAGCCACAACTTTTCCCTGAAAAAAAGAAAATAATAATAATCTTAGCAGGAGAAAATCCGTTCAAAGTATTTTATATAGTACAGAATATATGGCTGCAAGTGTCATTGGGTGATAAGCTGTGATTAAGAGTCCTTATACATTTCAGAGTTTTCAAACTAAGATAAGAGAGATGATTGGGATGATTACTGAACTTTCTTTTTTATTACAAATAGCAGTCAATGTTTAAGGATAAAAAGTGTAAATATTTACTGTCACATAGAAGTGTCACAACAGCAGGAGTCCAGGTTCCAGCGCTGCATGTTTGTCTCCGATTGCCCCCCTCGATTACATAACCCGTCTCACATTCCCAGGTAGCGGTAGTTCCATCTGGAAACGTCGGTTTGAGGATGTCGGCGCTACTCAAAACTGTGTTTGCAGGTCCAGTTGTGGGTTTGGGACAGTCTTGAGCTATAAAAGAAAAGCGATACGTTGTAAGTTGAAGTGGCAAAGCGTTAAGTTTCACGTCCGACCCGGGATTCAAACCCAGGTCTCACACTGGGTAGAGCAAAACTCTACTGCTCTGTCAAGTAGGGCTGCACAAAATATCCAAAATGTATCGGCATCGCAAAATCAACAAGCATTTTAACAATCCAGGTATAAGCATGTTTTTGTTTGTTGTGCATACAGTAGTCTATTCATTTTCTGGGTTCTATGTTAGCAGCAAAAACCTAAAGGTAGAAAGACATTAAAAGTGTATACTTCAATAGTTGTTGAGAGTCATATCATCATCGCAATATTCCACAATTTTATTTGCATATTTTATGTTTTCCGAAATGTTTTTTGATTGATTACTTTAACACAGATGATACGCGTGAGTGTGCGCGTGCGTGCGTGCGTATGACTGATTCATCCTGTATGTCATTGGTTCTCAAAGTGGGGTCCAGGGACCCCCAGGGGGTCTCCAGCTAAATTAGTTAATAATAATACAGCATCACAATCATTTTAACCTCTTTAACCATATTTAATACTTTGGCTTTTCAGATATATCAGATACATTACATTACATTACATTACAGTCATTTAGCAGACGCTTTTATCCAAAGCGACTTACAATAAGTGCAATCAACAAAGGTAGGGAACGAAAGCTACTAATCACCAGAGGTTATAAGTGCATTTTCTGCAATAACAAGCAGATATATGAGCTTGTAGATCTGCACATTTTTGAAAGATTGTGAACATTTGAGAAATTGTTTTAATATAGTGAATATATATTTTCAAGCAAACATTTTTAATCTTTGGGGGTCCATGCAGCCAAATACATATCATTGTGGGGTCCTTGACATGAAAAAGTTTGAGAACCACTGATATACAGTATACTGTATACACATCTGTATGTCACTCTGTTCAGAACCACTGATATATATACATCTGTATGTCAATCTGTTCAGAACCACTGATATATATACATCTGTATGTCACTCAGTTCAGAACCACTGATATATATACATCTGTATGTCACTCTGTTCAGAACCACTGATATATATACATCTGTATGTCACTCTGTTCAGAACCACTGATATATATACATCTGTATGTCAATCTGTTCAGAACCACTGATATATATACATCTGTATGTCACTCAGTTCAGAACCACTGATATATATACATCTGTATGTCACTCTGTTCAGAACCACTGATATATATACATCTGTATGTCAATCTGTTCAGAACCACTGATATATATACATCTGTATGTCACTCTGTTCAGAACCACTGATATATATATACATCTGTATGTCAATCTGTTCAGAACCACTGATATATATACATCTGTATGTCAATCTGTTCAGAACCACTGATATATATACATCTGTATGTCACTCTGTTCAGAACCACTGATATATATACATCTGTATGTCACTCTGTTCAGAACCACTGATATATATACATCTGTATGTCACTCTGTTCAGAACCACTGATATATATACATCTGTATGTCAATCTGTTCAGAACCACTGATATATATACATCTGTATGTCACTCTGTTCAGAACCACTGATATATATACATCTGTATGTCACTCTGTTCAGAACCACTGATATATATACATCTGTATGTCAAGCTGTTCAGAACCACTGATATATATACATCTGTATGTCACTCTGTTCAGAACCACTGATATATATACATCTGTATGTCACTCTGTTCAGAACCACTGATATATATACATCTGTATGTCACTCTGTTCAGAACCACTGATATATATACATCTGTATGTCAATCTGTTCAGAACCACTGATATATATACATCTGTATGTCACTCTGTTCAGAACCACTGATATATATACATCTGTATGTCACTCTGTTCAGAACCACTGATATATATACATCTGTATGTCAATCTGTTCAGAACCACTGATATATATACATCTGTATGTCACTCTGTTCAGAACCACTGATATATATACATCTGTATGTCAATCTGTTCAGAACCACTGATATATATACATCTGTATGTCAATCTGTTCAGAACCACTGATATATATACATCTGTATGTCACTCTGTTCAGAACCACTGATATATATACATCTGTATGTCACTCTGTTCAGAACCACTGATATATATACATCTGTATGTCACTCTGTTCAGAACCACTGATATATATACATCTGTATGTCACTCTGTTCAGAACCACTGATATATATACATCTGTATGTCACTCTGTTCAGAACCACTGATATATATACATCTGTATGTCACTCAGCATGGATTCAGACCATGTGTCTGCTTTACATCATCCATCAGCCTGTATCAACAGAAGGTATTGTTGATCACTTTGTACTGTACATAATCATGTGATTTAAACACTTTGTACTGTATATAATCATGTGATTTAAACACTTTGTGCTGTATATAATCATGTGATTTAAAATAACAATCTTTAAAGTATTGGAACATTTTGATATTTTCAGACAAATCGTGTGGGTCTTTGACTTGAAACAGTTAATGAACCACTGGCTTACAGTATGTATCATGTGTTTAATGCAGTTCTAACCATAATAGATCTGTATGTGTATAGATGGGATGAGACATTATTATATGATGACTAATAACGTCTGTATAAACACTGTTTATGTCTAAGTAACTGTGTGTGACTGTGGTAAAGACAGGACAGCACTAACAGAGGAAGAGGAGGAGTTATTGTGGTAAAGACGCACAAACAGAGGAAGAAGAGGAGTGAAAAAACAGAAGCTGAGGTTAAGATGTCAGCACTAACTTTATCTGACATCTTTCATCTGTTTATGGTCAGGGCGGTGCAGACCCAATTGCCACTCCAGGCAAGCTTTCTCGGATCCCCCCCCCCCCACACACACACACCCCCATCCCCACCCTCCAGCGTGCGCGTGGAATGTTTGTCCTTTTCTTTTTTTTGCCTTCATAAAATATCAACAGCTACGTATAACAAAAGATAGCACACATTTCTCACCATTCCTCAAAACTGCAGGACTGATGGTGGTTTATTTGGTAGCATTTTGTAGTGTGTGACTGACTGATTAGCTTAACTCTTCAACAATAGGGGAGAGCGGAGGTGAGCTGCGAGTGTCGTCAATTTAACAGCCGCCCGTCTCCCCTCTCCCCTCCCCCATCCCAGTTCAGACAGGCAGTATCACAAGGTTAATTCACTCATGCACACAGAGATGTGACTTGCAAACGACAAAGAAGTGATAGAATACCGATCGCGCAAGTGTCATCATTCATTTCAGAATACTACACCACAAAAAAAGACAAAAATGTTTTGTCGACACTTTTTTGCCGCCTCTCCAAACTGCCGCTCCAGGTGGTCGCATGGGTCGCCTATATGGACGCGACGGCCCTGACCATGGTTATGTCTCTACACTGTCAAATGATTAGTGTTAACTCTACACATGTAACCAAATGGACCCTTAGTGTACAAATGTAACGAAATGGACCCTTAGTGTACAAATGTAACCAAATGGACCCTGAGTGTACACATGTAACCAAATGGACCTTGAGTGTACAAATGTAACCAAATGGACCCTGAGTGTACAAATGTAACCAAATGGACCCTGAGTGTAAAACACCCTGGACAACGCTCCACACGTCCTAGACTCTTCTCCCTTCCCTAAAACAAACAAGACTCTACAATGTCTCTCTGCATCCTATATGTATGTGTTGACCTTGCCTACTCTGGATTCTCTGGATAAAGAGTCTGCTAAATGCCAACATTCTAAACTGTGTAAGCAGTGTTATGGTCACATGGAAATAAACAGCCGTTTGGATATGAATAATATGGCTGTCTGTCCTGCAAATGACTGAGGCTGTTACAATACCCAGACTGGACTTCTGTTAACACACTTCTCATCGGGATCCCAAGCAAGATCCTTCAAAAGCTCCAATAGATCCAGAACAGCACTGCTAGAATCCTGATGATCCTGATGAGTGTGTTAATAGGAGCACATCCTCCTCTCACTGCACTGTCTCCCCATCTCCTCCTCCTTTGAATTACATATATCTATGTCTTTTTATATGCACTGCTGCTCTACTCTTAACACAAGGAACAATGTACAATGTACTAGGTCGATCAATCTGAGCGTTCTCTGTTTCGTGTTTTTACTGTTGTTCTAAGTATGTCATGTCATGGTGAGATCTGTAGAAACTGAATTGCCCCCCGGGGATAAATAAAGTCATCTGAATCTGAATCATTGTGAGCTTGTAGATCTGCTATTTTCAAATGGCTGAAATATAGGCAATAAGATAAGCCTATACTTGAAATTTCTCTGCCTCCTAAATAATAACGAGTCACAACCTGTGTGCGTCCTCAAGTCACATGGTGTCCATGTGGATCTGCTCTGAAACGGCCCCTCCTCCCCGCTCGGGCTGGCAATGAGTTAACACTTGCATGACGGCAGTAAGACCAACTACCACACAGACCAACTACCACACAGACCAACTACCACACAGACCAACTACCACACAGACCAACTACCACACAGACCAACTACCACACAGACCAACTTCACATCAAAATGACAGTTTTTTCCTCAACTCCATTGACCACTGCCTCGCCTCGGGGCTTCACAGGCTCTGACTCCTCCTCCCCCACACAGTGGGGAAACCATTTTAAATATCGTTTCAATCCCACTCACACCTCACATGTTGTCTAGTGCTACGCTTCATGTGGTTTACAGGCAGAGAAATAATGATATAGGCTATATGGGAACGTGAATGGGAATGGTAACCATGAGACCCGATATGTAAAATCTTTATGACAAAAACTTAAAACAGTGAGATCACTGTATTGTGAGCTTGAATTAGGCACATGAACAGGGTTTAGGAAATGGTTACATTTACACTCTTGAGTGAAACATGGATAGCCTAAACATGATTCACTGGTAGACAGAGTAAATAATATGTAGGCCTACTGAAGTTACACAGATTCACTTTTCAAAGTTACATTTATGCCTGCTGTCTGAAGCCGGAGACAGAGACTCTCTGTCCCCAGACCCTATCTCTTTGAAGAGCACGTATGAAACAGCTGATCGCTGTAGCACGGTTCATAAAGTCATAGGTCAAGTTTGTGATATGGACTCAAGGCAGAATGTTTCAAAATTATAAACATTTGATATTTACCATTTGAGTACATATACTACAATTAACCTCCTCCATCAGTGGAATACAGGTATGGACTGAAATTGTAAATTTTTGGAATTGAGCTAAATTAATTTGCCTCAAATTCAGTTTTATTTCTAGGTTTGGCCCTCAGGCCGTACGTTGCCCATATGCTTCCTAAACCGTGTTCATACACAAAGTCAAAATGCATGTGACTTCATAACATTGTCAATGGAGAGTAAAAACATGCACTGTATTTGCTTTCATACGAAACAACTGATCCCTGAGAAATGTGACTGATGAAAGCAAATCACATTTATCTGAATAAATGTGTTTCTTTTTCATAGAATGAAATTAAACAACTTTGTTGACATTAGATATAATAGTGAATATGAATATGATTAGTAGATATAATAGTGAATATGAATATGATTAGTAGATATAATAGTGAATATGAATATGATTAGTAGATATAATAGTGAATATGAATAATGTGTTAAATAGTGAATAAAGCAGCTTCTCACCATGAGACAGTCCAACTGTCATCATCAGTAGAACAAACACAGTCTCCATGTGTTCTGATGGAGAGGAGAGGAGACGAGACGAGACGAGACGAGACGAGAGGAGAGGAGAGGAGAGGAGAGGAGAGGAGAGGAGAGGAGAGCTGGTCAGGTGAAGAGGCAGGTGGAGGTCGTAGGTCAGATTGAGAGGCAGGTGGAGGTCGTAGGTAAGATGGAGAGGCAGGTCGTAGGTCGTAGGTCAGAGGTGGATGTAGAGATGTGTCTCTGTGACGGCTGATAGATTCAACATGAAGACAAACGATCTATAAGACACACCCTCTCTGTGGATCAACCAATCATTACGTTGCAACACAACATTCTGACCAATGATAAAACATGTGGTGTTTGTTGGTCTGTTTAGAGGAAACAGGAAGTGGAACCGCCTTTTATGAAGAAAAAATAAACGCTGTCTGGAGGGTTTTTCTGATGAAAAAGAAGAAGAGGTGGTAGAGGTCACATGACTGACTGAAACAGACTTCAGTATAACTCTATAAATGGAACTTACTGGAACTTACTGTACTGAATAATGAAAACTAAGTTTTAAACTCGTATCTGGAAGTAATACATATTTGGCCAAAACAAAGTAATAAAGTAATAAAGTAATAAAGCTTGTGCAAAAGTATGGCATCGTATCACCTAAAATATATGTCTCTTCCTTTACCATCTTCCAGAGACGAGGCCCCAGGTCTGTGTTTCTCCTCCCCACCTGTCAGCTCTGCTGTCTGGGTACGACTGCTGCTTTGAGTCCCTGGAGCTCACACTGCTGGACCACACCTCACTGTTTCATTATGACATGTTAATAGACCTTTAAGAAAATACAACTCCATGATTAATATAGTGAATACAATGTAATTATTACATAAGACTGTGTTTGTCAACTACATTCTCCTCTCTGCTGACTCCTGTTTCCTCTCCATCCTCTTCCTCCTTGACCTCTCCATCCTCAAGGTATATAAAAAGAAGGTACGGACATCTATGTCATTTTGCAGTTCTGCAGATTGGCTGGGAGCCAAACTGCAGCCGTGGAATACATTGGAGTTAATGAGAGCCAGGTGGACCAGCTTAGAACAAACACTATTTCTGAACGACTGCAACCTTTGTGAAATACTTGGCCCAGGAAAATAAAAGAAGACATATCACTTACTGTTTTCTGCTGTGATGCTTTTCGATGTGTACACTGAATACGTTTATTGAGCTATCTAAAGTAAAAATAAGATAGATACTGCCAAGACAGAAACTAGTGTTGCCATGTCTGCTATTATAAGCGACTTTGGGCTTATTTTTCTGTGAAGTTTCTTGTAAATATTGGTAGTTGTGGGTTGCATTTTTTTGGGGGCTTAGTTGCTTATTTGGGCTTGCATCACAATTTTAAATTTAAATTATTTTAGCCAGTGGTTCTCAAATATTTTCATATCATGAATCCTCAAATTAATATGTATTTGTCCCCTAACCCCCATCTGAAAATGTTTTGTGCCAGGGAGCCCCGTAAAAGACTTGTCGTTAGAATGTTTAAAAAATCTTCCAAATATTCCACATTTTATTTCAAGATTTTTGGAAAATAGCAGATCTACAAGCTCACAACGCGTTGGGAGCTTGTAGATCGGCTATTTTCAATGTATACATTAAATAGGTTTAAAGTGCTCATAATGGCCTAGTGCCCTGGTTGCTTCTTTTGGGCTTGTTTTCCTAGACCTGGTTGCTTATGTCTCTCACTGAATCTGGCAACACTGCCAGAAACGACACATGCCACTGTTTAGATGCCTCAATAACATTATACAGTGTGCACGAAAAACAATGGATTGGAAAACAACCTGTGATATGTCTTCTTTTATATTCCTGAACCCATTAACTGACAAAGGACGCAATCATTCAGATATAGTGTTTGTTCACAAGCTGGTCCAGCTGGATGCCATAGACCTCAAATGTATTTCACCCAACTTCCGCTTCCAGTTGCTCCCAATGGCGTCTGCCCGGCCCATAGGCTGACTATCATAGCCTTGTTCCTCCCTGACCTCTCAATCCTCTTCCTCCCTGACCTTTGACACCATCAACCACTCCATCCTCATCACTCTCCTCCAGTCCTCCCTCCTTGGCATAACTGGCTGACGAGTGTTCCGCCATGTTGCTTTTTTTTAAAACACATTTTTTCCCACAAGTCCTCCTGTGCCAAGTAAGAACCTCCATCCCAAAATGTTTTCCGAATCTGGCGCTACAACAGCCGACTTCACGTTTTGACCTATAACTCTCGAACCGTGGGTCTTACAATCGACATCTTTATTTTCCCTGGAGTCCTTGGATCATGACTTAAGGGCGCGGTCCCACCGCACTTTCATTTAACCTCTGGCAGAATCTGCCAATGCTTTGTCAATGCAAATGCGTGGATTCATGGTCTAGCGCATTTTTTCCATGAATCCACACATTTGCATTGACAAAGCATTGGCAGATTCTGCCCCAGAGGTTAAATGAAAGTGCGGTGGGGCCGTGCCCTAAGCCCCGTTTGTACCAGATTACATTTTCTGCCAGTGCTAGTGTGTTTTCTTCAAAACACACTTTTTGCTACTACTAGATTTTGTCCAAAACTCACAAATCGGTACACGTTATCTGTGGTGTCATGTGATCAAGATGTATCAGTTAGATTTCTCAGATCCCATTCCAGTTGGCTCAAGGGCCCAAACGTCATGGGGCCCAAAGGTCATGGGGTCATCTAGAAAACTGGGCCAATAGACACACTCGGGGGCAGAATGGAAACAATAACCTGCCAGTAACTGATGAGTTAGAGCCTCACGTCTCTACCGTCACACAGTGAACCTGTAACTGATGAGTTAGAGCCTCACGTCTCTACCTTCACACAGTGAACCTGTAACTGATGAGCTAGAGCCTCACGTCTCTACTTTCACACAGTGAACCTGTAACTGATGAGCTAGAGCCTCACGTCTCTACCTTCACACAGTGAACCTGTAACTGATGAGCTAGAGCCTCACGCCTCTACCTTCACACAGTGAACCTGTAACTGATGAGCTAGAGCCTCACGTCTCTACTTTCACACAGTGAACCTGTAACCGATTTTTTTTTCTTTTTACATGAAATAACATTACACATTAATCCTCACACCACAATCCCTATAACTCATACCCAATACAAATAATTATAAAAGAATAAATGTTGATTCTGGGTATTCACCCCCACCCAATAATAGCAGCACAGGCCATTACGATAAGACAGAGACGTATGCGAAATAATAACAGTCCAGGATGCAACAGTAGGATGATAAGACATTGATGATAATAATAATAATAGTCCAGGATGCTACAGTAGGATGATAAGACATTGATGATAATAATAATAATAGTCCAGGATGCTACAGTAGGATGATAAGACATTGATGATAATAATAATAACAGTCCAGGATGCTACAGTAGGATGATAAGACAGAGAACAGTGAGAAAGCAGAAGTTATTTCTATAGATGATGATAATAACTCTGATGTTGACATTATGCTGTTTCATGCTGTGGGTAAATTTCTTCACGGCTGAATTGACGTAAAAAGTACCAAGTGTGATAATAGTGTGAAACACAAAGCAGAATTATCTGCTGACATAGAATATGTGGCTGAAAGTTGAGAATATTGGCATACTTATTATTGTACGTATACAGTGGCGTATTAACTGTAGAGGCAAGGGTGGCGGCCGCCACCCCAAGTGTGATCTCGCCTCCCCTAGAAAAACACTGACGGAAAAAAAACGAGAAGAAGGAAAAAACACCAACCCAGACAAGAATAGTGGTCAGTGGGCTGCTCGTCCATTCACGGGCAGGCAGCCACTCACCACCCTATCCATTCAGTAGAGCGGACAGTTTTGTAGTGTTGTTGGTTGTTTTTGCCCCCCCAAAAAAAAATCATTCCTGGAAAGGCCACTGTACGTATACATATTTATTCAATTTGAAAAATTATGCAGATATCCAATTTATTCTACTTTGTCTATAAAGGCTGTACATGTAAGCTTTGTTATGATATTTTGCAATTAAAAAACATTAGTAAACAGTATGTATGTAATCAACCTCCTTGGCATTCACAATTAGCATTTAGAAGTGTGAGGTTTCCCCCTACTGGCTGTTAAAGGTACTTTATCTCTGACCAAAAGGTTTTTCAAAGAAGTACTTCTTGACTCCCAAATGGAGCAGGACAGCAGATTGGCACAGAAAATACATCCAAGGCACTCCGTCTATGATGAAAAACATAATTAGTGATTTATTTTCAGCGAGGTAACATGTTGTCTAATCAGTCACACCTAAATACCAGCCATGGGTGACATTACAATCATGTCAATTATTATGTCATCATGTCATTTGAATAAATATCCAATGCCCAAATAAAATCACAAAGACAATACCCAAGTAGTGACCATACCAGTAAATAAAAATAAAAACTCACTATTAGTGATGGTGGTTCATTCATGAATCTTTGTTCTTCATTGTAATCAGTTGTAAACAACACAACAGCTATTACATTTATTTTTACACCATATTGACATTTTATCCGATTACAGATGAATTGCTTTGTTTGTAAAAGTTAACAGGTTGGGTGTGAAGTTGAATGTCTTTCCACAGAATATAACTCCAGTATGTCTGTTAAAGCATGTCGGTTCATATAGTTGTTAATTCAAACTCCATGCAGGATGACATTATGACAATGATGACTGGACTAAAGGTGGAAAATATAACAATAACAGTCAATAAACACAAACAAACTTAAGGCATGAATATTTACCAACTCAATAGACTCAAGAAAGGAAACATGACTTACTTAATAATGCATCAGGTAGATGAACACAGTTCAACCTCCTCACCACAGACACAATACATCTGAGGTCTCTACCATCAGGTGTTCCCTGTTAGCCTGAGACCAGACCCCACCCACCAATAAGTGAAGATACTAGTAGGCTCTATGGCGACATTACAAAGTCTAAACCAGTTGTGCTATAAACACGCCCCCTTCTGTGGCCAACGCGGAAGTGCCTTTTTCAAACAACCGCGGACTATTTCTTTTCGCCGATAAAGTATAGTTTTGGACCATGACGGAGGCGCGCCGACTCAGCAGACCTTGAGGCCGAGGAGACGCGCCCGAGCGCCTCCAGGCGCGAGTGCCCGCGTCGACCGGCCAATGGTCTGCTAGTCGACTCAGCGCCGTTCGAGTTATGTACCGATAGGGACAGAATAGTAAATAATGTTTTGGTGAGAGCGTTTGCCCCAACTGTCACTCAAAGTGGCTACTGGCCAATCACAGCGCGTCCTTGCACAAGCGTTTTGGCCAATCATGCACAACTGGTTTAGACTATGGAGTCACGCGGCTCTATGCACAGCAGACATATTGTAAAGCAACTGGGCCTCTTCCTTACTTCCTTCACAGGTTGTTACCAATGACACTAATGAAGGCTCTGTTCCATTCTGGTCAAACAGAGTCAGGGTGTTGACTCACTGGAAACACTCTGCTACACCAGTGGGTCTCAAAGGCTTTTAAGCACATTTGAGTGCATGCTGATATGTTCCGTTTTCTTCTATTCTACAATTATATAAAATAGGATTTAAATGACAGTAATATCTGTATCATATCTTTAGAGCAGTGGTTCTCAAAGTGTGGTCTGGGGACCCGGACGGGTCCTTGAGGGAGTCCCAGGGGGTCCACAGCAAAACAAGGAACAGTTTAACCACTTTAATCCTATATTATACTTTGTTTGGGATAGCTGATATACAAGATCACAAAGCATCTAATTACTGCTCGTTTTGAACGTGTATAGATCGGCTTAAAAAAATTGAAAAATACAAAAAACCTTTGCAGAAATAATTTTCAGGTGGGGGTCTGCAGCCAAATGTATGTCAATGTGGGGGTCGTTGACATGAACATGAGAACCACAGCTTTAGGGTATGTAAATTACAATCCAACCCGAACAGACCTGGTTGAGCTGAAGCCCAAGCCCCATACCCACCCCATAGACCCCCAACCCCATATCCCTGACAGCCGCCACAACCCCATTTTCCCGTCCCCTTCCTACCTGAAAGCCCCCCTATACCCACCAGTCCTACCCCCCACACAGCCCCCTACCACCCCCCTTGCACCACCTTATCACCCACCCCTACCCTTATTTCCACCCCATTACGTACCAAGCAGCTGCTACCTTAAAGCCCCCCCATACTCAGCCCCAGCTGTCAGTAATAAAATTGGTTTTAAATCCACTACTAACACTACTCCTGAACATGAAATCTGGATAACATTTTGCAGTGCTTATGTCAGCTAATTTACATTGATTGCAGGTCCTCACTGGGACACACCTTTGATTGATTGAATACTTTATTATAAGTTTGCAACAAAAAAAAGCACATTTAAGTACAGTTCACCTGTATAGGACTACACCTATAGTTAGGCCTACTCTGTGTCTTTGTTTATCACACCCTGAAGAAGGTGCAAGCCGACACACAGTGTTTTTTTAATGTCTGTTGCCCAAATTTAATAAAGGCCTTTTACCTACAAAATCCATCTTGAGCGCCTGGGCCTGGATTTTTAATGCTTTTTTTAAACATATTTTTTCCTGCACAGAACTGTTTCTGCATTTTAAAAGGTATAAACCTAGTCTAAACCTTTAAAAGACTAAACCTTTTTGATAAAAACTATGCCCTCACGTGATATTAATGTTGTTTAACTAATGTGTGGCTTTGGCATATTTTATACAAATATTTTAGCCTGATTGTAGCACTTGCACAAATGTAAAGTGCATTATAAATCAGATGCATCATTACTAATGAGTGAATGTTTTCAAACCAAATGCTCAACAGATAAATGATGCAAAAGCAAGATCTCATAACAAAGCTCACATGCACAGTCTTCACTGACAAAGTAAAATAAATGTAATTAAAAATATCTGCATGAATTTAAAAACAGGATGAAATGAGTTACACTTATATGTTTATGCCAATATCAGCTCAACTTTCAGACACACATTTTAAAGCACCACTATGTAACTTTTTAATACAATATAACTTCTATAATCTGTATGGTAGAGTATGTTAATAATATAACTTATATACTATGTATAGTAGAGTATGTTAATAATATAACTTATATAATATGTATAGTAGAGTATGTTAATAATATATCTTATATAATTGGGGCGGTGGTATTTTGTCTCCCCGCTCTTCCATTGAGACATTTAGATGGTGTCAAAGGTCATGTCTCACCTAGACACAGGATTTTGACCTGATGGTCAGGATTCAATTTATCCCCTGAGCAAGCAGACAGGCTCTATTAGCTCAATGGTAAATATTTCAGCACTTGCTCAGGAAACCGGGTTCAAATCAGGGGTAGAAGGAGAAAGTTACAAAGTGCAGCTTTAATGTTTTTAAATTATTTGTTTGCTTTGTCATGCTTTATACAAATATGTTACCCTGATTGTAGAACTTTGAGATGTATTTCAAATGTAAAGTGCATTATAAATACAACTCATTATTACTATGTCAAACAAAATGCTCAACAGATAAATGATGAAAAATATATTAAAGGTTTTTATTGCAAAAGCTAAATCTCATAACAAAGCTCACAGCCTTCATTGGCAAGTTAAATATATTTAAGTAAAATATCAGCATATCTAAGTAGAATATCTGAATTTAAAAACAGGATGAAAATGAATGACACTAATGATGCCAATACAGTCTCAACTTTAAGCCACACATTTTAAATGAACAAAGAATTGTGCTTCTCTAGTATTAATCCTCCAGCTTGTTTCTATGTCAGCTCAACTGTTAAAAAGCCACAGCATGAAACTGTTAAATGTCAGCGTCTGTCCACTACATCTCAGAGACAACACGCAAAAAAAAAAAAAAAATCACATGCTCTTGTTTTGTCTTTATTCCTAATAATAATAACAATAAAACAATTTGAATACACTCGGGGTGTATACTTGAAGATTATTTTCTAACCTTGATTTTACAGAATTATAGGTATGACCCGCAGGGCTCAACCCGCCCCGCGCTATAGATTTTTTTATGGGTTCGCGGCGAGAGAGAGATATTTGGTTGTTTTATGTTGTGTTTACACACATACATTATTAGCCCGTAGGTCGTAGCCTTGACCACTGTCATCTGTCTAAATAACAGGTTCATGTGTTGACCTGACATCCTATAGTTTCTATATAGTTTTAATGTACAGTTTATTTATTGATATTATAATGTTTAGACTGATGATAGGTTCTTGGTTTACCTACAGTATGAATGATCCTAGATTACTGACACATTAACACTGTCTCTATGCATATAATGTATTACCTTGTGTTTACCTTGATTACTGTAAATCACTCAGTATTAAGAGCGTCTGATAAATGTCTACATTGTAAATCATAATATGTATGTTTTTCACTTTTGACGTACAGTACTGCTTTGTTTTGAACTTGTGCAGAACTTTGGTCGACTATACGGTTATAAAAACATAAATACAATCTGATTCTATTTGATTCACAGTCTAAAGTGGAGAGAGAAAGAGAGGCTGAACAGTTAAAGAGCATAGAGTTTAAAGGTAGGGTAAGTGATATTACTTTGTTAAAATAAGTGTTAAATAAATAACTATATATTCTGATAGTAATCATTGCTATAGAGTGTTTGTTCAGTAACAGGAGTCTCACTGTCTCTTCAGCTCTTTAGTAAACAGAAAATGCATTTTCAGGTCAGGATACCAATTTCATCCAATCAGGAGAGAGAAGTCAAACAGGATAAACAAGTCAAATTGTAAGTGATGACATAAATAAATGAGCAGACTAAATAGGAACTGGAACACTTATCAAAATGAAGCTGATAAATAGGTACTTCTACCCTGATTTGGTTGAAAATGTGCAACAACCTGAACATCTGTTTATTAAAGAGCTGGATAAATGGGGGGGGGGGGGCTGTTACTGAACAAACACTCTATAGCAATGATTACAATCAGAATATAGTGCTTTAAAGGAGTAGTTCACCCCCAAAAAATATTATTTTCTATCAATTTATTTTCTATCAAGCCTTCATGGCGTGAATAAGATTATGTCTCATTCTTAAGACAATAATGTGATGAGCGGGTGGCTGTTCAGTAGGAGACTCTTTAAGTAGTTTCTGCCGGTCATCATTATTGTCTCAGGAATGAGACAAAAACATAAACATTCCATGAATTCAAGGCTTCATGGTGTAATTGATAGAAAATTTCAACAACAACAAAAAACATTTTGTTTTGACAAAATAATATCACTTTTCTACCTTTAAAACACAGGAGTTACTGGGTTTCCATGACAACCATGTTGCCGTAAAGCGGGTCTTGTTGTTGTGGAGGAGGGCGGGTCTTCATCTTGTAGTAAATGTAGAATCCAACACACACCATGAGCAGGACGCACATTTCAGCCACTTTGAAGTAGAGATACACACCGTGATCTACACACAACACAACACAACACAACACAACACAACACAACACAACACAACACAACACAACACAACACAACACAACACAACAAATACATTTTACACAATCATTATTATATGTTTATCTACATTTAGAATTTATTTTTACTCCTTTTTTTTTGTCCTTTGTGTGTTGTCACTGCTTATGTTTCCTAGTGGCTCACCTGCCAGTGAGGAGCCTCCACCGGGAGGACGTAGCACCTTCGCCCTACTCCTCCGGTTCAACACCCCCCACTGACAGGCTCCGCCCCCAGCCCATGGGAGTACGTTCAACACAGATCCTCCTCTGCCGGCTTCCCTTCCTGAACACAGGCTAAATGGGTTCATATAGACACTCTGCCTCAGTGGTGTCAGTTCAGCAAACGCTAAGGTATGGCAAAGTTAGGTTTGCCAACTCCCAGAGATTACAATAAGGGACACCTATCCTATTTTCTTTAATAATGCCTTTTTCTTTCTTTCCCTGGAGCCAAGGTATGGCACCTGCCATACCTTGCCATATCCAATTGATGCCTCTGCTCGGCCTGCAAGCCAGACGCACTGCCATGGATGTGAACACCTAGACTCTGTGGGGGTGGACAGGTTCTTTACCACTGTGACACCTAGACTCTGTGGTGGTGGACAGGTACTTTACCACTGTGACACCTAGACTCTGTGGTGGTGGACAGGTACTTTACCACTGTGACACCTAGACTCTGTGGTGGTGGACAGGTTCTTTACCACTGTGACACCTAGACTCTGTGGTGGTGGACAGGTTCTTTAACACTGTGACACCTAGACTCTGTGGTGGTGGACAGGCTCTTTACCACTGTGACACCTAGACTCTGTGGTGGTGGACAGGCTCTTTACCACTGTGACACCTAGACTCTGTGGTGGTGGACAGGCTCTTTACCACTGTGACACCTAGACTCTGTGGTGGTGGACAGGCTCTTTACCACTGTGACACCTAGACTCTGTGGTGGTGGACAGGCTCTTTACCACTGTGACACCTAGACTCTGTGGTGGTGGACAGGCTCTTTACCACTGTGACACCTAGACTCTGTGGTGGTGGACAGGCTCTTTACCACTGTGACACCTAGACTCTGTGGTGGTGGACAGGCTCTTTACCACTGTGACACCTAGACTCTGTGGTGGTGGACAGGCTCTTTACCACTGTGACACCTAGACTCTGTGGTGGTGGACAGGCTCTTTACCACTGTGACACCTAGACTCTGTGGTGGTGGACAGGTTCTTTACCACTGTGACACCTAGACTCTGTGGTGGTGGACAGGCACTTTACCACTGTGACACCGAGAGGACATGTTTTAATCATTGATTGATAACCATGAGAAGTATTAAAAAGCAGTTCTGACTAAACCTCCATTGTATGTGGGTAAAGTGATGATAATATAATGTATGTGGGTAAAGTGATGATAATATAATGTATGTGGGTAAAGTGATGATAATATAATGTATGTGGGTAAAGTGATGTTAATATAAGGACACATTCAAGTATCTGACAATGTATAAAGTCAGCATACCAACTGTAATGAGGCAGTGTTGTGTTGTTCTAAAACACGTTTTTTTTTTTCATCTCCTAAAAAGGTAATATTTTGGACTCACTGGGTGGGACAGAGGTGGTAGGTGTCATACAGAAGGTGTCATTGTCAAACACCCATCCTGATATGTGTATCCCGTTGGATAAGGTGCAGTTGATGAATTTGAAGCCTAATAGACAAACATGGAGGACAGATGTAAATGTAAATGGTGCATTTATTTAGTTAGGATGGTTAAATACAGAAGAAATTTCTCACCTATAATTATTATGTGCAAATGCACTCTGACAAATACAAACAAATGGACTAAATTATTATTGTTATTGTTATTATTATTATTATTATTATTATTATTATTATTATTACTATTATTATTATTATTATTACCCTTATTATTATTATTATTATTATTACAATTATTATTCATTAAATTCATGTTCATCAGCATCAGTTATAATCATGTTCAGTCTCACCTGGACAAGGTGAGATGTCCTGATCAGCAACATCTCTGCTAACACCGTTGTTCACATCACAGATCAGGATTCCAGATGAACCCAGAGTCAGTGTGATGTTCTGTGTGTCATGATGTCCAGAGAGGAGCTGCTTGTCTGTCAGGGTTTGTCCATCCAGAGTCCAGCTGTACTGGACACTGTCCCCTTCACAGGAGCAGGACACCCTCATCTGTCCTTGGGACAGACACTCAGAGGACAGCTTAGGAGGAGACAGGACAGGAGCTGGAGGACACACAGTTAAAACACAGTGACAGACAACACATTAGTTTGGTTTGAAAGTATATGAGACATTGTCAAACGTATTTTTCTAGCCTAAATATGAATACCTATACCTTGTATCATTCAATTACATCTCCAAAATAGGTACCGTATGTGTTGAGAAAAAGCTGAAGTTGTTTTACAACTTTGTTTCACTAAATCAGAAAAATGTCAACCACAACCAGTTTGCTGTTTAACACAGACTGAACACAACTGGAGTAGAAGGAAAACCAGGGATAGTCCAATCAATCAATCATTACCTGATGACGCTGGACAGACAGTTGGCATGTGAAGAAAAACAACAACAACCCTCAACTGGAGCATTTTGAACAACAATTGAGTACACAATAATACCGTCATTAGAAATCTACACATTTCTTTTTTCCATTTCACATTTCCCCATAGATAATTCAGAATTTGTTTTCAGCAACCTCTGACTAGGCCACATATTTCAAGAAAAAAGGTAAAAATGTAAATGAAAAGTGGCCGCTGATATCCAACATTACATAGTGTCGGTTTAATTTATACTCCATTGTATGACAGTGTTTCCCGCTGAAAATACCAGATCTACAAACTCACATGTCGCATCATGTGAACACTGTATGATGAAGTATAAATCAGGCTATATTTGGTCAATGCCATTGACCGGATCTGTAGATGGCAGTAAGTCAATAAAAGTTTCTCCCGTCTATATATTTTATGGCAAAAGGGTGGATTTTACACCAAAGGTGGGGTTCTGAGAGTCTTCCAACAACCTACAACTGTCTTTGTTTCCATGAGTAGCGAAAGTACTATTTTCTTTATTTTACTAAAGTGTAGACATCATAAACCTTGTCGATGAGGAAATACTTAAGTCCCTGGCATAGCGTTAAGAGAGAACTCGCTAAAGCAATGGACCAGAGCTACATTAGCCATACCTTTGCATTGTGGAAGTGGAGGTGACCACCCACTAATTTCACATGTCACACTGGGTGAACCGACCATCTCGAATCCATCATCGCACTTGTATGTCAGATGATGCTTATATCCATAAGGGGGTGGAGGACCCTCAAACCGATTCAGATTTGGGACATTAGGCGTTTCACATTTGACCACTGTGAGAACAAAGACAAACAATTTTAAGATGGGCTGAAAAATATGGGACACGTTGACAGTAATGGTTATCAAAATTAGAAGGCTTTATATATAATAATTATAATAATTCCATCTAATAATTGTTTGAGGAAGGGTTGAAAATATTGAACAAATGTTTGAGGAATGGTTGAAAATAACACTGAAACTTACTTATACATGTTGGAGGTGCCGGATGGAACTGCTCATCAGCTTGACAGTCTAACGAACTCTGTCCATTGAGTGTGAAACCCTTGTAACATCTGTATGTCACAACAGCTCCATAATCATAATCGTCATTCACTGGACTGAATCTGCCGTTTTCAATGTCAACTGGCTTTCCACATTTAACCACTGTAGAATAAATATAAGACATCAGAATGGAGAAACGAGAAAAAGAAATGGAGAAAATACATAATTACTTTACGGTCTTATTTAAGTGTATTTTGATTACCAACCTTCACATCTTCCAAATCTGCCCATCCAGGTCCCATCAGCTCCACAACTTCGTTCATCACTAACTGCCGGTACCAAATTGTAACTGGGGGAAAACAGGACAAAGACATTAAACACTCCTGTCCTGAGTGTTAATTAAACTGAAATGTATAAATGAACACTGAGACTTTATTTGTACATTCCAGCAGGATTTAGACAAAATGTGCATGCAATTCTACGGTGAATTTATTTCCAACTACCCCACGGTTATTATACTGCCCTACGCAGTAACTACGCAAAGTGTCAAACTGACAAAAATGTCTTTAACCACTTAATCTCTATAGATACTTTGTTTACCGTGTCCCCCAGGGGTCTATAATTGTCACACTAATTTTTTCCTCTCACCAAATCTCTTGCCAAAAACAGTAGATTTACAGGCTCACAACACATCAATGCATGGTGAGCTTGTAGATCTGCTATTTTCATGTTTTTCACTTAATGTGATGGGTTATAAGTATATATTAAGCAATAATGCATACGTATTCATAAGGTAATTGTTTCTCCCCAAAAATCATGATGGCTGATACCTCTGACCTTAATAATAACTTTTCCCCCCAATTTAGCTGTTAATGAATTCCTCCCCACACAGCAATGTGTGTTGTCACTGATGTTGTATTATACTGGCTCACCAGCCAGCGAGGAGCCCCCAACGGGACCCGGGAGAGCCTTTGTCCTACTCCTCCGCCCAAACTCCCTGCTGACAAATATCACCCTCCCCACCCAGTTCCCTCCCCAAAACACGGTTGTGTTCGTATAGACACTTGACAAAACCGGATGCACCGCGGTGGATTCGAACCCCCAGACTCTGCGTGGTAGGCAGGCACTTTACCACTGCGCCACCCGAGTGCCCTAATAACTTCATTTTGACCAAAAATTCAGCTGTTGCATTTAACCTTTGTAGGACAGCAACAAATAACACAACATTTAATGTGAAAAAAAATCTAATCTAGATTTCTAAATCTAAACATTTTCATTCATTGAACTCACCACTGACAAATACCTCACATACAGTAGGCTTTGTGCATAATTGTAGTCCCAGGTTTTTTCAGAAGGTGGAATACATGTTCTGGTTTGTTTTCCCATAGCTTCATTTGAACTGGAAACACATATTCACATGATTCCAGTTCAAATCTGCTGATGGGCCAATCAAACGAAAATATGGGAAAACGAACCAGAAAAGGGTACTGATATGCTACAGATATGCACAGAGCCTATTACATTTAAAATAAAACTAATACAAATCTAATAAAACTAAGCCTATTTTTTAATAACACCCTCTTTTTTTTGCAGTGTGGGGAAGTAGTGTGTACAGCAGATAATGAAAGTATTTTATCATTAGACAAAATGGTATCAAATTTACTTGTTAAGCCTTTTGGGTGAAAGTCCATGGAGCAAAATGTCATTTTAAATATAACCCAGATTGTCAACCATGAACTTCAGAAACAGAAACAAGACTGATGGAAGCGTCAAGTCATCACTAACCCAGTATTGCAGGTTATCACAGCCTTGTCACCAAACAATTGATTCCCCTCAGGAAAATCTATTCTTCCATTATCCGGTTCCGGAATTGAGCCACAACTTTTCCCTGAAAAAAAGAAAATAATAATAATCTTAGCAGGAGAAAATCCGTTCAAAATATTATATATAGTACAGAATATATGGCTGCAAGTGTCATTGGGTGATAAGCTGTGATTAAGAGTCCTTATACATTTCAGAGTTTTCAAACTAAGATAAGAGAGATGATTGGGATTACTGAACTTTCTTTTTTATTACAAATAGCAGTCAATGTTTAAGGATAAAAAGTGTAAATATTTACTGTCACATAGAAGTGTCACAACAGCAGGAGTCCAGGTTCCAGCACTGCATGTTTGTCTCCGATTGCCCCCATCGATTACATAGCCCGTCTCACATTCCCAGGTAGCGGTAGTTCCATCTGGAAACGTCGGTTTGAGGATGTCGGCGCTACTCAAAACTGTGTTTGCAGGTCCAGTTGTGGGTTTGGGACAGTCTTGAGCTATAAAAGAAAAGCGATACGTTGTAAGTTGAAGTGGCAAAGCGTTAAGTTTCACGTCCGACCCGGGATTCAAACCCAGGTCTCACGCTGGGTAGAGAAAAACTCTACTGCTCTGTCAAGTAGGGCTGCACAAAATAACCAAAATGTATCGGCATAAATCAACAAGCATTTTAACAATCAGGTATAAGCATGTTTTTGTTTGTTGTGCGTATAGTCTATTAATTTTCTGGGTTCTATGTTAGCAGCAAAAACCTAAAGGTAGAAAGACATTAAAAGTATATACTTCAATAGTTGTTGAGAGTCATATCATCATCGCAATATTCCACAATTTTATTTGCATATTTTATGTTTTCCGAAATGTTTTTTGATTGATTACTTTAACACATATGATACGTGTGAGTGTGTGCGTGCGTGCGTGCGTGCGTGCGTGCGTGCATATGACTGATTCATCCTGTATGTCATTGGTTCTCAAAGTGGGGTCCAGGGACCCCCAGGGGGTCTCCAGCTAAATTAGTTAATAATAATACACAGCATCACAATCATTTTAACCTCTTTAACCATATTTAATACTTTGGCTTTTCAGATATATCAGATACATTACATTACATTACATTACAGTCATTTAGCAGACGCTTTTATCCAAAGCGACTCACAATAAGTGCATTCAACAAAGGTAGGGAACGAAAGCTACTAATCACCAGAGGTTATAAGTGCATTTTCTGCAATAACAAGCAGATATATGAGCTTGTAGATCTGCACATTTTTGAAAGATTGTGAACATTTGAGAAATTGTTTTAATATAGTGAATATATATTTTCAAGCAAACATTTTTAATCTTTGGGGGTCCATGCAGCCAAATACATATCATTGTGGGGTCCTTGACATGAAAAAGTTTGAGAACCACTGATATACAGTATACTGTATACACATCTGTATGTCACTCTGTTCAGAACCACTGATATATATACATCTGTATGTCAATCTGTTCAGAACCACTGATATATATACATCTGTATGTCACTCTGTTCAGAACCACTGATATATATACATCTGTATGTCACTCTGTTCAGAACCACTGATATACATCTGTATGTCACTCTGTTCAGAACCACTGATATATATACATCTGTATGTCAATCTGTTCAGAACCACTGATATATATACATCTGTATGTCACTCTGTTCAGAACCACTGATATACATCTGTATGTCACTCTGTTCAGAACCACTGATATATATACATCTGTATGTCACTCTGTTCAGAACCACTGATATATATACATCTGTATGTCAATCTGTTCAGAACCACTGATATATATACATCTGTATGTCACTCTGTTCAGAACCACTGATATACATCTGTATGTCACTCTGTTCAGAACCACTGATATATATACATCTGTATGTCACTCTGTTCAGAACCACTGATATACATCTGTATGTCACTCTGTTCAGAACCACTGATATATATACATCTGTATGTCACTCTGTTCAGAACCACTGATATATATACATCTGTATGTCACTCTGTTCAGAACCACTGATATATATACATATGTATGTCACTCTGTTCAGAACCACTGATATATATACATCTGTATGTCAATCTGTTCAGAACCACTGATATATATACATCTGTATGTCACTCTGTTCAGAACCACTGATATATATACATCTGTATGTCACTCTGTTCAGAACCACTGATATACATCTGTATGTCACTCTGTTCAGAACCACTGATATATATACATCTGTATGTCACTCTGTTCAGAACCACTGATATATATACATATGTATGTCACTCTGTTCAGAACCACTGATATATATACATCTGTATGTCAATCTGTTCAGAACCACTGATATATATACATCTGTATGTCAATCTGTTCAGAACCACTGATATATATACATCTGTATGTCACTCTGTTCAGAACCACTGATATATATACATCTGTATGTCAATCTGTTCAGAACCACTGATATATATACATCTGTATGTCACTCTGTTCAGAACCACTGATATATATACATCTGTATGTCAATCTGTTCAGAACCACTGATATATATACATCTGTATGTCACTCTGTTCAGAACCACTGATATATATACATCTGTATGTCAATCTGTTCAGAACCACTGATATATATACATCTGTATGTCACTCTGTTCAGAACCACTGATATATATACATCTGTATGTCACTCTGTTCAGAACCACTGATATATATACATCTGTATGTCACTCTGTTCAGAACCACTGATATATATACATCTGTATGTCACTCTGTTCAGAACCACTGATATATATACATCTGTATGTCACTCTGTTCAGAACCACTGATATATATACATCTGTATGTCACTCTGTTCAGAACCACTGATATATATACATCTGTATGTCAATCTGTTCAGAACCACTGATATATATACATCTGTATGTCACTCAGCATGGATTCAGACCATGTGTCTGCTTTACATCATCCATCAGCCTGTATCAACAGAAGGTATTGTTGATCACTTTGTACTGTACATAATCATGTGATTTAAACACTTTGTACTGTATATAATCATGTGATTTAAACACTTTGTACTGTATATAATCATGTGATTTAAAATAACAATCTTTAAAGTATTGGAACATTTTGATATTTTCAGACAAATCGTGTGGGTCTTTGACTTGAAACAGTTAATGAACCACTGGCTTACAGTATGTATCATGTGTTTAATGCAGTTCTAACCATAATAGATCTGTATGTGTATAGAGCTTACAGTATGTATCATGTGTTTAATGCAGTTCTAACCATAATAGATCTGTATGTGTATAGAGCTTACATTATGTATCATGTGTTTAATGCAGTTCTAACCATAATAGATCTGTATGTGTATAGATGGGATGAGACATTATTATATGATGATTAATAACGTCTGTATAAACACTGTTTATGTCTAAGTAACTGTGTGTGACTGTGGTAAAGACAGGACAGCACTAACAGAGGAAGAGGAGGAGTTATTGTGGTAAAGACGCACAAACAGAGGAAGAAGAGGAGTGAAAAAACAGAAGCTGAGGTTAAGATGTCAGCACTAACTTTATCTGACATCTTTCATCTGTTTATGGTCAGGGCGGTGCAGACCCAATTGCCACTCCAGGCAAGCTTTCTCGGATCCCCCCCCCCCCACACACACACACCCCCATCCCCACCCTCCAGCGTGCGCGTGGAATGTTTGTCCTTTTCTTTTTTTTGCCTTCATAAAATATCAACAGCTACGTATAACAAAAGATAGCACACATTTCTCACCATTCCTCAAAACTGCAGGACTGATGGTGGTTTATTTGGTAGCATTTTGTAGTGTGTGACTGACTGATTAGCTTAACTCTTCAACAATAGGGGAGAGCGGAGGTGAGCTGCGAGTGTCGTCAATTTAACAGCCGCCCGTCTCCCCTCTCCCCTCCCCCATCCCAGTTCAGACAGGCAGTATCACAAGGTTAATTCACTCATGCACACAGAGATGTGACTTGCAAACGACAAAGAAGTGATAGAATACCGATCGCGCAAGTGTCATCATTCATTTCAGAATACTACACCACAAAAAAAGACAAAAATGTTTTGTCGACACTTTTTTGCCGCCTCTCCAAACTGCCGCTCCAGGTGGTCGCATGGGTCGCCTATATGGACGCGACGGCCCTGACCATGGTTATGTCTCTACACTGTCAAATGATTAGTGTTAACTCTACACATGTAACCAAATGGACCCTTAGTGTACAAATGTAACGAAATGGACCCTTAGTGTACAAATGTAACCAAATGGACCCTGAGTGTACACATGTAACCAAATGGACCTTGAGTGTACAAATGTAACCAAATGGACCCTGAGTGTACAAATGTAACCAAATGGACCCTGAGTGTAAAACACCCTGGACAACGCTCCACACGTCCTAGACTCTTCTCCCTTCCCTAAAACAAACAAGACTCTACAATGTCTCTCTGCATCCTATATGTATGTGTTGACCTTGCCTACTCTGGATTCTCTGGATAAAGAGTCTGCTAAATGCCAACATTCTAAACTGTGTAAGCAGTGTTATGGTCACATGGAAATAAACAGCCGTTTGGATATGAATAATATGGCTGTCTGTCCTGCAAATGACTGAGGCTGTTACAATACCCAGACTGGACTTCTGTTAACACACTTCTCATCGGGATCCCAAGCAAGATCCTTCAAAAGCTCCAATAGATCCAGAACAGCACTGCTAGAATCCTGATGATCCTGATGAGTGTGTTAATAGGAGCACATCCTCCTCTCACTGCACTGTCTCCCCATCTCCTCCTCCTTTGAATTACATATATCTATGTCTTTTTATATGCACTGCTGCTCTACTCTTAACACAAGGAACAATGTACAATGTACTAGGTCGATCAATCTGAGCGTTCTCTGTTTCGTGTTTTTACTGTTGTTCTAAGTATGTCATGTCATGGTGAGATCTGTAGAAACTGAATTGCCCCCCGGGGATAAATAAAGTCATCTGAATCTGAATCATTGTGAGCTTGTAGATCTGCTATTTTCAAATGGCTGAAATATAGGCAATAAGATAAGCCTATACTTGAAATTTCTCTGCCTCCTAAATAATAACGAGTCACAACCTGTGTGCGTCCTCAAGTCACATGGTGTCCATGTGGATCTGCTCTGAAACGGCCCCTCCTCCCCGCTCGGGCTGGCAATGAGTTAACACTTGCATGACGGCAGTAAGACCAACTACCACACAGACCAACTACCACACAGACCAACTACCACACAGACCAACTACCACACAGACCAACTACCACACAGACCAACTTCACATCAAAATGACAGTTTTTTCCTCAACTCCATTGACCACTGCCTCGCCTCGGGGCTTCACAGGCTCTGACTCCTCCTCCCCCACACAGTGGGGAAACCATTTTAAATATCGTTTCAATCCCACTCACACCTCACATGTTGTCTAGTGCTACGCTTCATGTGGTTTACAGGCAGAGAAATAATGATATAGGCTATATGGGAACGTGAATGGGAATGGTAACCATGAGACCCGATATGTAAAATCTTTATGACAAAAACTTAAAACAGTGAGATCACTGTATTGTGAGCTTGAATTAGGCACATGAACAGGGTTTAGGAAATGGTTACATTTACACTCTTGAGTGAAACATGGATAGCCTAAACATGATTCACTGGTAGACAGAGTAAATAATATGTAGGCCTACTGAAGTTACACAGATTCACTTTTCAAAGTTACATTTATGCCTGCTGTCTGAAGCCGGAGACAGAGACTCTCTGTCCCCAGACCCTATCTCTTTGAAGAGCACGTATGAAACAGCTGATCGCTGTAGCACGGTTCATAAAGTCATAGGTCAAGTTTGTGATATGGACTCAAGGCAGAATGTTTCACAATTATAAACATTTGATATTTACCATTTGAGTACATACAGTACAATTACCTCCATCAGTGGAATAGGCCTACAGGTAGGGACTGAAATTGTAAATATGAATAACCAAAATTTGGAATTGAGCTAAATTAATTTGCCTCAAATTCTGTTTTATTTATAGGTTTGGCCCTCGGGCCGTACGTTGACCATATGCTTCCTAAACCGTGTTCATACACAAACTCAAAATGCATGTGACTTCATAACATTGTCAATGGAGAGTAAAAAACATGCACTGTATTTGCTTTCATACGAAACAATTGATCACTGAAAAATGTGACTATTGAAAGCAAATCACATTTATCTGAATAAATGTGTTTCTTTTTCATAGAGTGCAATTAAACAACTTTGTTGACATTAGATTGTTACGACCCTTTAGGTCTAGTCTAAGGATCGCAACATAATGACGGAAACCACAGCACTTGAATGAATTAAATTGTATTTATTACTCACAAACAGGCAGGAGTAGGGAGTAATGCTGAATACAATATGTTTTAGTAGCTTGGAACAAGATAACATAAATGAATACTACAAAATATGAGAATAAATGGATGAACAAAGGAATGAAACAAAGAACAAAGCAGGCTAACCAATAACAAATGACAAACTAAACAAAACAGAACAGAACAGGACAGAAGCCTCCTCACGAGGAGCTCTAAGGCACCATAGTCATTGGTAGTTCATAGAATAGGTGGTGGGGGAAAGGAGGGACAGAGTCTCCGCTCACACTAGTAAGTGCTGGATGTTTCCCCAACAAGTGTCAGATACGAATGAGCCTTTGTAGAAGATCTCCAGCCGGTCTGTCAGTCGTAACCATGGAAACGAAGCGAGCAGGCCAATCCGTGGGGGTGATCACTCCCCACGTGCCGATCCGCCGTCAAGCCACGCCCCCATGCCACAGGACGACTGAGATTGTCAATGAGTGATAGCAGCCAACGCCCAGGCCAGCGCCCTCACTCATTCTGTTGTAACTCTTAGGCCTATTATATAGGATATAGAAAACAAACATAACAGAACCAATAACAAATAATAACCTAATAATAATAATACTAATAATAATACCAACGGCCCCCTGGCCGTAACACCCCCCATCCTAGAGAGAACTTCCTCCCCCAGAGGTTTTCTCTAGCACGGGTTTACACTTTAACCCTAAGGTTTACTTTACACACGTGAGAGGGCATCAGCCAACACATTATCGACGCCTTTTTTATGGCGAATCTCAATATTGAAATCTTGCACCAGTAACGACCACCTCATGAGCCTCTGATTCGAATTTTGCATTTGTTTCAAAAAAACCAATGGATTGTGATCCGTATAAACAAGAACAGGTAAAGGGCTTGAGCCGACATACACTTCAAAGAATTGTAATGCTAGCAGTAAGGCCAGAGCCTCCTTTTCCACAGTACTGTAATTGCCTTGTGGCGCATTGAATTTTTTTGAATAGTAGCAGATGGGATGATCGATACCTTGTGCGTCCTCCTGCAGTAACACCGCACCGGCTCCACCTGCGCTGGCATCCACCTCAAGTTTGAATGGCTGGTCGAAGTTTGGGGCTGCCAGCACAGGGGTACTGCAGAGGAGCGCCTTGCAGGATTCAAAAGAAAGTTGACAAGCAGGTGACCACACAAATGGTTTTTTAACACTGGTCAGGTCAGTTAACGGCACAACTATCGCAGCAAAATTTTTGCAAAAGCCGCGATAATAACCGGCCATTCCGAGAAATCTGCGGAGCTCACGCCTCGTTTTGGGCGCCGGATACTCAAGTATTGCTTGAATTTTTGCATTTACTGCGCGGACCTGACCTTGACCTACCTGCCTGCCAAGATATGTAACCGTAGCACACCCGAACTCGCACTTGGCCAAGTTCAATGTGAGGCTGGCCTCTGTCAACCTCTCAAAAATCAATTTTAAAATGTGAATATGCTCAGACCACGTCTCTGAAAAAGCAACAACATCATCCAAATACACTTCACAGTTCTCTATCCCGTTAAGAACAGTGTGCATTAACCTTTGGAATGTGGCGGGTGCATTTCGAAGCCCGAATGGCATTACAGTGTACTGATAAAAACCATCGGGTGTAACAAAAGCAGAAATATCAGACGCACGCCGGCTCAAAGGGACTTGCCAATAGCCTTTGAGTAGATCAAGTTTAGTAACAAATTTAGCAGAACCAACCCTGTCCACACAATCCTCCATGCGAGGCAGCGGGTAGGAATCAGCTTTTGTCACATTATTAACCTTTCTGAAATCAGTACAAAAACGCTGGCTACCATCAGATTTAGGCACAAGCAAACATGGCGAACTCCACGCACTAGAGCTGGGCACAGCCAGTCCGTTCTCTAACAGATAATTAATCTCTTTCTTAAAAAGAGCACGTTTAGTAGGATTAACCCTGTATGCATGTTGTTTGATTGGGGGGTTATCACCTACATCTACGTCGTGAGAAAGGACATTAGTGCGGGAGGGAGTGTCTGAAAACAGAACGGGATTATCCTTAATTAAAGAAATAATATCTGCTTGTGCGCGTTCATCTAAATGGTGCAAAAAATTTGGCAAATTTGCCACCACGTCAGAGTTTTGCAAACGTAAACCAGAGGAGTTTTTTGCACGTAAGCCATCACTTTCGGGGGAATAAAGCGAAGGCGCAACGAATGCCACCGAGGCAACAACAGCGGGTGAGACTGGAGATGCGCTCTCGGCGCGATCACAGTATGACTTGAGCATATTCACATGACAGACCCTGGTCTTCTTTCTACGTTCTGGTGTTTTAACCACATAGTCTGTCTCACTAAGTTTTTCCTCTATCACATAAGGACCACAGAATTTTGCTTGAAAGGCAGAACTAGGGATTGGGAGGAGGACCAGAACTTTATCACCTACTCGAAAATCCCTCTTTACAGCCTTTCTGTCAAAATTCTCTTTCATCTGATCCTGAGATTCAGACAACGCACTGCGGGCTGTCTCTCGAGCTTTGTGCAGGCGCTCACGAAATTTAGAAACATAATCCAACACATTTGTGGCTGGACTAGCTGGGTCACACAACAGGCCATCTCTAAACGCATGGAGAGGACCACGCACACTGTGGCCGAAAACTAGTTCGGCAGGACTGAAGCCAAGCGACTCCTGCACACTCTCCCTAATAGCTAACATAAGAAAGGGCAAACCCTCATCCCACGCTTTTCCCGTCTCAGAACAGTACTTCTTCATCATCGACTTAAGCGTTTGATGAAAACGCTCAAGCGCGCCCTGGGACTGTGGATGGTAAGCACTGGACTGTCTGTGTTTGATAGAAAGAGAGGATATCACCTGCGCAAACACTTTGGAGGTGAAATTACTTCCTTGATCCGATTGAATTATTTTCGGTAGGCCGAAAATAGAAAAGAAATTAGTCAAAGCTTTAATCACCACTTTAGCCTTTAACGTGCGTAACGGGAACGCCTCCGGATAGCGAGTAGCCGCGCACATCACAGTCAATAAGTATTGGTGACCAGACTTTGTCTTAGGCAATGGGCCTACACAGTCTATGATAATATGTTCAAATGGTTCTTGAATGATTGGAATTGGTCTCAACGGAGCGGGAGGAATAACCTGGTTAGGTTTTCCTGTAACCTGGCACACATGACAGGAGCGACAAAAATCGGCCACCGCGGATTTCAATCCTGGCCAATAAAAATACCGAAGAATGCGATGATAAGTTTTTCGAACACCCAGATGCCCCGAAAAATTATCATGCGCCAAACTCAAAATTTGAGATCGAAAGGCCCGAGGTACAACAATTTGTTGCACCGAATTCCACTCCAAATTACCTACAACAGGCGGATACCACTTACGCACCAGAAGGCCGTCCTCCTCACTATATGGGCAGCTCGTGTCACCTGTACGAGCTGCAGCCCAACATATAGCGAGAGACGGATCATTCTGTTGCGCCAGCATGAATGATTCTCTGTTCACATCAAACACAAACTCGGCCTTAATGGGCAACAACCTATCACCCACTCTCTGCTTGGATTCGTGTGCAGGAACACTCAGTGGCTTTTCAGAAAATAAGAACGAATCGTTCAAACTTAACACATCATCAAATTTCCGTGCCTGCGCACGGGTCACCGCACAGGCAGGGAACACAGTGTGTGGTCCCCCACATACAGAATCAAAATGGTTTAAGTCAATCACCGGATTCTCAGTAACCTCTGGCGTCGGAAAAACCTTCTCCCCTGCCAGATCATTACCGAGAATTAAAGTAACACCGTTCACAGGTAAACAATCTCGTGTACCGACCTGCACAAAACCTGACACAAGAGGCGAGCGCAAAAAGATGTTATGCAGTGGCGCGCGTAACGAACTCATTTCTACCCCAAGCAACAGCGCATCAGAGCCACAAAAGGACCTATTTGAAAAGGGCAGAGCACTGCGTAAAATCAAAGACTGAGAAGCCCCCGTATCACGCAACATGACAATGGGGACCTGCTCATCTTCACTTTCAGACAGCGCAACTGTACCTTTTAAAAGGAATGGGCCAAAGCACTCGTCCGTCTCTGCCTGGACAGGCTCACCTGAACCAAGTGGAGACGGAGAAATAGAGCGCACAAAACCCACACCTTTTGATTTTTTAGGAGAATTGGAGCTCTGATTATCTTTGCGCTGCAGGAGCGTAGGGCACCGAGAAATGAGATGCCCCTTCTCATGGCAATAGAAGCACTCTCTAGCCTCCGAAGAGGCACGGCTACTATCGCCAGAGGGAGGCGGGCTTTTTGAGAACCTTCTCTTGTGATAATGTTTCCCAGGTTTTCCATTCGGGCCGCTTTCGCGCCGCCCTGATGGAAAAATTGGACGGTGAGACAACACGAATTCATCTGCACTAATTGCAGCCTTGGCGATAGTTTCAACTTTTCGCTCATTCAGGTACACTACAACTCTCTCTGGCAGACATGACTTAAACTCCTCTAACAAAATTAGCTCGCAGAGCTGGTCAAAATTGTATACTTTACTTGCTTTACGCCACTTTTGAAATTGCACACACTTCTCCTGTGCAAATTCAACGTGAGTTTGATTGGCAGTTTTTTCAGTAGTTCTAAATTTTTGGCGATATGCCTCAGGGACCAATTCATACGCCCGAAGAATTGTTGCCTTAACGATTTCATAGTCTAAACTCTGGTCAATGGATAGACTAGTACAAACCTCCTGGGCCTTGCCCACTAATTTACACTGCACCAATAAGCTCCACATATTTCTGGGCCATTTCACAGTTGCTGCTATACGTTCAAATGCATGAAAATAGGAATCTATCTCCTTTTCCTTAAAGGGAGGCACTAAGTTAATATGCCTCGTGATATCAAATACAGGCTCAGCGCGCTCAGGGAGGGGACTGGATCCCGTCGCAGCTACAGGCTGAGAGGCAGGTGACCGGTCAGAGTCAAGCCTCACCCGCAAATGAAACAACTCGAGCTCCTTGCTCTGCCGCTGGAGGTTAACCTCCGCGGTTTGGAGCTCGAGCCGCTTCATCTGGAGCTCCACCTCTCGGAGGCGGAGGGCTACTCCTAGATCACCCATATCCCCCTCAGCTACTGGTTGTTTTTGCTCAGACATTTCAGGCGGTTCTGGTTCGGAATCAGAGTCTGAGCCATGGAGATCCGCACCCCCATGGCCTCCAGGGGCTGCCGAGAGAGTGTCTGGCTCCCCCCCAGCTACACCCCCAGATATACTCACCGCCGCTGCTTCTGACGATTCCAGGATGCCCCTCTCCTTTAGTCGCTGCGACACACTGGCCTGTATCTCTGCCTTTCGGGCCCCAGCCGAAATATTGATCTTGTAATCTTTTGCTATGGCCATCAGTTCTACTTTTGTGCACTGGCTTAAGTGTTCATCAGTGAGGACTTGTACTACTTCTACCTGACCAGAGGACATGATTATACCCCGAATAGTACAATATACTACCTGCCAATCTTTTTTTTAAAGCAAAATATACCTCTTTCACCCCGCAACCACCCTACTATTGCTACTTACTTTAACCAATAATGATTGCCTTAGCTTAATCAAAATAATTAATTAGCCTAACGGAAAAAAAAAAAAAAAAAACTTTTCTTTTTTTTTTGTGTCTTTTTCACGCCAACCGAGAACCCAGTTTGTGTAATGGCCTGGATCCGACCCAAACCACCACACAAACTGGACTGGACGAGCCCCCAATTATGTTACGACCCTTTAGGTCTAGTCTAAGGATCGCAACATAATGACGGAAACCACAGCACTTGAATGAATTAAATTGTATTTATTACTCACAAACAGGCAGGAGTAGGGAGTAATGCTGAATACAATATGTTTTAGTAGCTTGGAACAAGATAACATAAATGAATACTACAAAATATGAGAATAAATGGATGAACAAAGGAATGAAACAAAGAACAAAGCAGGCTAACCAATAACAAATGACAAACTAAACAAAACAGAACAGAACAGGACAGAAGCCTCCTCACGAGGAGCTCTAAGGCACCATAGTCATTGGTAGTTCATAGAATAGGTGGTGGGGGAAAGGAGGGACAGAGTCTCCGCTCACACTAGTAAGTGCTGGATGTTTCCCCAACAAGTGTCAGATACGAATGAGCCTTTGTAGAAGATCTCCAGCCGGTCTGTCAGTCGTAACCATGGAAACGAAGCGAGCAGGCCAATCCGTGGGGGTGATCACTCCCCACGTGCCGATCCGCCGTCAAGCCACGCCCCCATGCCACAGGACGACTGAGATTGTCAATGAGTGATAGCAGCCAACGCCCAGGCCAGCGCCCTCACTCATTCTGTTGTAACTCTTAGGCCTATTATATAGGATATAGAAAACAAACATAACAGAACCAATAACAAATAATAACCTAATAATAATAATACTAATAATAATACCAACGGCCCCCTGGCCGTAACAAGATATAATAGTGAATATGAATATGATTAGTAGATATAATAGTGAATATGAATATGATTAGTAGATATTATAGTGAATATGAATAATGTGCTAAATAGTGAATAAAGAAGCTTCTCACCATGAGACAGTCCAACTGTCATCATCAGTAGAACAAACACAGTCTCCATGTGTTCTGGATGGAGAGGAGAGGAGAGGAGAGGAGAGGAGACGAGACGAGACGAGAGGCAGGCTGGTTAGAGGAGAGGAGAGGAGAGGAGAGGAGAGGAGAGGAGAGGAGAGGAGAGGAGAGGAGAGGAGAGGAGAGGAGAGGAGACGAGACGAGACGAGAGGCAGGCTGGTTAGAGGAGAGGAGAGGAGAGGAGAGGAGAGGAGAGGAGAGGAGAGGAGAGGAGAGGAGGGCTGGTCAGGTGAAGAGGCAGGTGGAGGTCTTAGGTCAGATTGTGAGGCAGGTGGAGGTCGTAGGTCAGATGGAGGCAGGTCGTAGGTCAGAGGTGGATGTAGAGATGTGTCTCTGTGACGGCTGATAGATTCAACATGAAGACAAACGCTCCATGAGACACACCCTCTCTGTGGATCAACCAATCATTACGTTGCAACACAACATTCTGACCAATGATAAAACATGTGGTGTTTGTTGGTCTGTTTAGAGGAAACAGGAAGTGGAACCGCCTTTTATGAAGAAAAAATAAACGCTGTCTGGAGGGTTTTTCTGATGAAAAAGAAAAAGAGGTGGCAGAAGTGGTCACATGACTGACTGAAACACACTTCAGTATAACTCTATAAATGGAACTTACTGAATATTAAAAACTAAGTTTTAAACTAGTAGATCTGGAAGTAATACATATTTGGCCAAAGAAAAAGTAATAAAGATTGGGCAAAAGTATGGCATCGTATCACCTAAAATATATGGCTCTTCCTTTACCATCTTCCAGAGACCAGCCCCCAAGTCTGTGTTTCTCCTCCCCACCTGTCAGCTCTGCTGTCTGGGTACATGCATGTTGAAATGCATGTTGAAAAGCATGTTGAAATGCATGTTGAAATGCATGTTGAAATGCATGTTGAAATGTTGTCCTTCCAACATTTCAACATAGAGATCATATCTCACACCAGGCATGGAATTTCATCATTTTAGGGTCAAGGCCACTTGACCTTTGATGTTGTCAAATATCAGATCTGCAAGG
The DNA here is from genome assembly GCF_963454915.1 of Gymnoscopelus microlampas. Classification (NCBI taxonomy): domain Eukaryota; kingdom Metazoa; phylum Chordata; class Actinopteri; order Myctophiformes; family Myctophidae; genus Gymnoscopelus; species Gymnoscopelus microlampas. The sequence goes on from NC_139955.1 coordinate 48,075,056, forward strand.
CCATCAAATAAAACCATTATATTCAATGTAAGGTAAAGTAAACTATATCTCTGCTGTTGGGCAGAAACCAACTATGTCCAAAATATTAACTTGTCATGAAACGGGGGGTAAAATAAAACTTTTTTTATTTTATTTGTATCCCACGATTTTGTAACCCTTTTAGAAGCTGCAAAGCTGCTCTACAAAGAGACAGAGACATCATCATCCGCGACACCTATTTGTCATTGGCTGTCCTGGCTGTCCTTCACTACTTTAAGCCAATGGGGACACTTCCCGTTTAAGCCAAATAATGAATGCAAAACACCTACTGAGCCCCGTGGGTAGGTCAATATCTCACCTATTTAGACCAGTCAATAGTCTGATTAAACGTGATAATGTCCCATTCAGTGCATTGACAGCAACCAAAATGGGTGCAATAAACACCAAAGCTCAAATGACATTTGGCCCCTATAATGATGAACTTCCAGACCTTCACTGCCCTTGAGCAAGACAGTGAACCTGTAAGAGATGCCTCACATCTCTACCGTCACTGGCACTATGTACGCTCTATGGAGAATCACTATGTACGGTCTATGGAGAACCACTATGTACGGTCTATGGAGAATCAACATCTGTTGGAAATATTTTCTTATTTGTTTGTGGTGTCACAAGAAATTGAAACATGCTTTTTTTCATGAAATAGCATTACACATTCATCCTCACACCACAATCCCTAGAACTCATACCCAATACAAATAATAACAGAACTGTATGTGCTGCAGGGCATTCTGGGTAATCACCCCCACCCAATAATAGCCCCGTCCAGGATGCTACAGTAGGATGATAAGACAGAGAACAGTGAGAAAGCAGAAGTTATTTCTATAGATGGACGATAACACTGATGTTGACATTATGCTGTGTCATGCTGTGGATTTCTTCACAGCTGAATTGACGTAAAAAGTACTAAGTGTGATAATAGTGTGAAACACAAAAGCAGAATTATCTGCAGACATAAATTATGAAAAGTGGAGAAGATATTGGCATACGTACGTATACGTATTTATTCAATTTGAATAAAGGCTATACATGTAGGCTTTGTTATGATATTTTGCAATTACAAGTAAACAGTATGTATTATGTAATCAAGCTGACTCCCAAATGGAGCAGGACAGCAGACTGACACCGAAAATACATCCAAGGCACTCCGTCTTTGATTAAAACAATATTTAGATATTTATTTTGAGGGAGGCAACAATATGACCTAATACTGTAGATCTACATCAGGGTCTAACATGTTGTCTAATCAGTCACACATAAATACCAGCCATGGGTAACATGACAATCATGTCACTTATTGTGTCATCATGTCAGTTCAATAAATATCCAAGTGAGCACAAATGCACAAATAAACTAGAAAAAGTGCTCCTCGGAGCACAGGTCTCCGCCAGGACAGGTACGTTATTGTGGCCTCCTAGTGGCGCTATAAGAGGCCAATGTGAAAGGGGTGTCATTTCTTCTTAGGCTTTTCACGGCAATCAGACACTGCATTCATGATTTGAGGCTTTCATTCCAAAAATGTGTTTCGCTAAAATTAGACCTCGGCCTAGTGGGAATGTGCGTGTGAAATTTCACGGAAATAGCAAGCTGCGTTCATGATTTGAGGCATTTTGTTCAAAACGGACCAATCCTGCAAACTTTGGAAGCCAACCTTAGCCAATGAGGATGGAATATGGAAAATCGGACAGATCCGTGTTGATCACATGACTATAGAGAGAATGTTTACCGATTTGCATGACGTTTGGATAAAATCTGTAGGAGTAAATGGGTTTTGCACAAATCGGCCTCCTGGTGGCGCTATAACAGGGCTATGTGAAAAAATTGGGGCAGAGGTTCTGAATTGGCATCCAGGGAGTGTTTCGGAGCGAGCGGGCCAACGGTGTCAGAGATTAGCTGTTCACAGACGGACACACACACGGACGGACGGACGGACACACACACGGACGGACGGGGGGTAAAACATACTCTCTCGCCATGCCTTTCGGCCTGGCGGAGACAATAAAAAAGTCAACATCCAAGTAGTGACCAACACCAGTTCTTCATTGTAATCAGCAGAGTTGTAAACGACACGACAGCAATTACATTTATTTATACACTATATTGTCTGTTTGGCCGATATCTGATTAGCGATGAATTGCTTAGTAAAAGTTATCAGGTTAAACCCCATTTGTACACTCTCAGAGTTACACATCCGTAAGGGGCCATTTAGAACCCCCTCAAGGAACCATGAGGGTCCCTGGACCACACTTTGAGACCCACTGGTGTAGCAGAGTGTTTCCAGTGAGTCAACACCCTGACTCTGTTTGACCAGAATGGAACAGAGTCTTCATTAGTATCATTGGTAACAACCTGTGAAGGAAGTAAGGAAGAGGCCCAATTTCTTTTCCAATATGCCTATAGCAATCATAGACATAATATCTACGATAGCAATGGAGTTTTGTCCAGAAACAACCTCCTGTCCACACCCCTCCCTCACCACAGACACAATGTATAAACTGCAGGGGCGCAGGGGGCATTTTAGAACGGGGTGCTCCTTCCATTCCGACATCTCGCCACTCCGACTAGTGGCTTCCGCGTGCGGTTAGGGTTAGGGTTAGGTATAGGGTTCGTTAACGTCGGAAAGGCGACATGTCGGAAAGGCGAAATGCACCCTTTTAGAACTGCGGGGGGGGGTGCATGCACGCGCGAGCAGCGCTCCAACACAAACACTACAAACATCAACACCAAAAAACACAATATCTCAACTCTATGCCACAGTCCCTGGTGCTGCTTCAACGAGCAGTTAGCCTATGCTGACGCATTATGGTGCCATATGATATAAATAAAACCCAATAAGCTTGACAGTACACGTTAAAGGATCTGCACCATGAATTAAAAAGATATATAATAATATTTAATATCATATTGTTTATGTCCCTCAAACGTTTTTCAAAAGGTTTGAGCCTAAATCAAGCCTCAGATATACTCATTCCAACTAACTTCTCTCTGGCTTATAAAGCACTTTCACCTGCAATACCACATTGTCATGATTTGCACGTGGCGCTATTGAGCCAGTTTGTATGCATGTTATCTCCTGGTTCTGAGTGGAAAAAGTAAAGTTTTTCAGGGCTAAGTCAGTTTGGCCTGTTTTGAGACCAATTTACATAAAACCCCACATATGCTGTGAAAGCCTGAGTGCTCAAACTGGAGTATTTTTTGGGATAGAAGAGAGGTAGGGGAGACCAAAACATAAAATGATTGGCTCAGGAATGAGACAAAAACAGAATCTCCATGAATTCAATGCTTGGGGTGTGTAATTGATCAAATGACCACCAGTGAGGCCTGGGACTAATTTCATTGAAAACTTAACAACAACACTGTTATATCGTAGATGTATTAGATATTTATTAGATATTATATTGATATTATAGCTATTTTATTTGATCAGATATGTGATGTTGTTACCTGACAATTAGTTGACTTTTGGTGAAAAGATACCGCAGATATCGGTATCAGTTGATATCGGAATCGGAAATTAAGAGTTGGACAATATCGGAATATCGGATTGTCAAAAAAAGTCAATATCGAACATCCCTAACAATACGATTATTATTTAAAACTTGAAGCACCTAGCCTACTAAAAGTCATCTTTAGACTGGTCATTTTACATGTCTATTTTGATTAGGACTATAGAAGTGTTCATTTTCTGAAGTCTGAACCATTAAGATCAGTTACTTGAAAAGTGTGCCGGTTTTGCACAAAAGCAATTTTAATAAAATTACTATCGGCACATGATTCATATAGTAGTAGTGGTTTCTGTTTATGACTATGAAATCGGTCTGAATCATTTTGATTGAAACGTTTTTAATACAAATAGTTCCAATGGCATCTAAATTTACACATGTGGTTGTAAGTATAATGCTTATCGGTGTTGTGAGGATGAGGGGGTACCTGAAAAAAATTCTCCCCTCCAAGGGGTACCTGGGCCAAAAAGGTTTGAGAACCCCTGCTTTAAGTAGTCTCTGCCGGTCATAAAATTATTGCCTCAGGAATGACACAAAAACAGAATCTCCATGAATTCAAGGCTTGGGGTGTGTAATTGATAGAAAATTTCAACAAAAAAAAACATTTTGTTTTGAACAAAGAAATATATTTTTTCTACCTTTAAAACAAAAGAGTTACTGAGTTTCCATGACAACTAGGTTGCAGTAAAGCGGGTCTTGTTGTTGTGGAGGAGGGCGGGTCTTCATCTTGTAGTAAATGTAGAATCCAACACTCACCATGAGCAGGACGCACATTTCAGCCACATGGAAGTAGAGATACACACCGTGATCTACACACAACACAACACAACACAACACAACACAACAAATACATTTTACACAATTATCATTATTATGTTTTCCACCTGTGGGCTCTGTTTCTATGATTCCCTTATGGGGGTCTATTTCATTCCATTCCCTGTAAAATGTAGTTGGCAAAATAATGTATTATAATTCATGCTTACAGGGAATGAATGAAATGAGACAGAGTTGTGACGCTTTAAAATGTCTATGCTCAATATATTTATGCTCAATGAATATATTTATTCAATCCAAGAGCTGTCTGTCTGCTGTCTGTTCCACTGGATGTTCCACTGGAACTCTCACTGAGTGGGACAGAGGTGGTGGTAGGTGGCATAGAGGTGGTGGTAGGTGGCATAGAGGTGGTAGGTGTCATAGAGGTGGTGGTAGGTGGCATAGAGGTGGTAGGTGGCATAGAGGTGGTGGTAGGTGGCATAGAGGTGGTAGGTGGCATAGAGGTGGTGGTAGGTGGCATAGAGGTGGTGGTAGGTGGCATAGAGGTGGTAGGTGGCATAGAGGTGGTAGGTGGCATAGAGGTGGTGGTAGGTGGCATAGAGGTGGTGGTAGGTGGCATAGAGGTGGTGGTAGGTGGCATAGAGGTGGTAGGTGGCATAGAGGTGGTGGTAGGTGGCATAGAGGTGGTGGTAGGTGGCATAGAGGTGGTAGGTGGCATAGAGGTGGTAGGTGGCATAGAGGTGGTGGTAGGTGGCATAGAGGTGGTAGGTGGCATAGAGGTGGTAGGTGGCATAGAGGTGGTAGGTGGCATAGAGGTGGTGGTAGGTGGCATAGAGGTGGTGGTAGGTGGCATAGAGGTGGTGGTAGGTGGCATAGAGGTGGTGGTAGGTGGCATAGAGGTGGTGGTAGGTGGCATAGAGGTGGTAGGTGGCATAGAGGTGGTGGTAGGTGGCATAGAGGTGGTGGTAGGTGGCATAGAGGTGGTAGGTGGCATAGAGGTGGTAGGTGGCATAGAGGTGGTAGGTGGCATAGAGGTGGTGGTAGGTGGCATAGAGGTGGTGGTAGGTGGCATAGAGGTGGTGGTAGGTGTCATAGAGGTGGTAGGTGGCATAGAGGTGGTGGTAGGTGTCATAGAGGTGGTAGGTGGCATAGAGGTGGTGGTAGGTGGCATAGAGGTGGTAGGTGGCATAGAGGTGGTGGTAGGTGGCATAGAGGTGGTAGGTGGCATAGAGGTGGTGGTAGGTGGCATAGAGGTGGTGGTAGGTGGCATAGAGGTGGTAGGTGGCATAGAGGTGGTAGGTGGCATAGAGGTGGTGGTAGGTGGCATAGAGGTGGTGGTAGGTGGCATAGAGGTGGTAGGTGGCATAGAGGTGGTAGGTGGCATAGAGGTGGTGGTAGGTGGCATAGAGGTGGTAGGTGGCATAGAGGTGGTGGTAGGTGGCATAGAGGTGGTAGGTGGCATAGAGGTGGTAGGTGGCATAGAGGTGGTGGTAGGTGGCATAGAGGTGGTGGTAGGTGGCATAGAGGTGGTGGTAGGTGGCATAGAGGTGGTAGGTGGCATAGAGGTGGTAGGTGGCATAGAGGTGGTGGTAGGTGGCATAGAGGTGGTGGTAGGTGGCATAGAGGTGGTGGTAGGTGGCATAGAGGTGGTAGGTGGCATAGAGGTGGTGGTAGGTGTCATAGAGGTGGTGGTAGGTGGCATAGAGGTGGTAGGTGGCATAGAGGTGGTAGGTGGCATAGAGGTGGTGGTAGGTGGCATAGAGGTGGTGGTAGGTGGCATAGAGGTGGTAGGTGGCATAGAGGTGGTAGGTGGCATAGAGGTGGTGGTAGGTGGCATAGAGGTGGTGGTAGGTGGCATAGAGGTGGTAGGTGGCATAGAGGTGGTGGTAGGTGGCATAGAGGTGGTGGTAGGTGGCATAGAGGTGGTAGGTGGCATAGAGGTGGTGGTAGGTGGCATAGAGGTGGTGGTAGGTGGCATAGAGGTGGTGGTAGGTGGCATAGAGGTGGTGGTAGGTGGCATAGAGGTGGTAGGTGGCATAGAGGTGGTGGTAGGTGGCATAGAGGTGGTGGTAGGTGGCATAGAGGTGGTAGGTGGCATAGAGGTGGTAGGTGGCATAGAGGTGGTAGGTGGCATAGAGGTGGTGGTAGGTGGCATAGAGGTGGTGGTAGGTGGCATAGAGGTGGTGGTAGGTGGCATAGAGGTGGTAGGTGGCATAGAGGTGGTGGTAGGTGGCATAGAGGTGGTAGGTGGCATAGAGGTGGTGGTAGGTGGCATAGAGGTGGTAGGTGGCATAGAGGTGGTAGGTGGCATAGAGGTGGTAGGTGGCATAGAGGTGGTAGGTGGCATAGAGGTGGTGGTAGGTGGCATAGAGGTGGTGGTAGGTGGCATAGAGGTGGTGGTAGGTGGCATAGAGGTGGTAGGTGGCATAGAGGTGGTGGTAGGTGGCATAGAGGTGGTGGTAGGTGGCATAGAGGTGGTAGGTGGCATAGAGGTGGTAGGTGGCATAGAGGTGGTGGTAGGTGGCATAGAGGTGGTGGTAGGTGGCATAGAGGTGGTAGGTGGCATAGAGGTGGTGGTAGGTGGCATAGAGGTGGTGGTAGGTGGCATAGAGGTGGTAGGTGGCATAGAGGTGGTGGTAGGTGGCATAGAGGTGGTGGTAGGTGGCATAGAGGTGGTAGGTGGCATAGAGGTGGTAGGTGGCATAGAGGTGGTGGTAGGTGGCATAGAGGTGGTGGTAGGTGGCATAGAGGTGGTGGTAGGTGGCATAGAGGTGGTAGGTGGCATAGAGGTGGTGGTAGGTGGCATAGAGGTGGTGGTAGGTGGCATAGAGGTGGTGGTAGGTGGCATAGAGGTGGTAGGTGGCATAGAGGTGGTGGTAGCGATATTGATTTTTTTCTGTATTTGGCTGGGATCTTGGCATGCCCATAATCTAGTTAAATAAACAGAGAATCCTGTCAGCTCCTACTAGCATTACAGATTGCTCGGTCACATTATCTTAGGTAGCCCATTGCATGGCAATGATGGATATCTTCCAGATTTAAAATCGAACCAAGAATTCAGGCAAGCCTGTATCTTGGTTAGATAAATGTCTGGGGATATTTTGTCTATAACCATGCAGGGCACATTAATTGATAAATATTGCCAGATTTAACATTCAAGAATTGTAGGCAAGTCCGTCTCTTGATTGAATAATTGTTGGATATTTTTTTCTATGACTGTGCCGGGCCCATTAGATTAAGGACTTGGACATAGGGCTTGGGGATTTGGTGTCTGTCTTACCAGGAATTCTGCCTTTTCATATATCTTTGCAGTATTGCTGAAAGCCCATATTAGCTTAAGTTTTAAATAAAAATCCTTTTCTACAAGAGAAGTCATAAGAGGATTTGTTTATTTCTTCAAACGGACCTTTGGCTCAAAGGCTTCGGGTCTGATCTTATCTCTGGACAAATTGATGAGTGTAAGAGTATGCAACAGTTGTTACTATAAATAGAACTGGGCATTGTCGTGCGTGTTTCCTGAACAGAGAGGTTTATAGTTTCACAGTTACACTCTGAAAATGTCTCTGTGTGGTGCATGCTTTATCTGGGGTGCAACAGCATACCTACACATATTGGGTTTAATTTTTATTTATTTTTTTAGGTTCTACATCTATTAGAATTATTTTGATTTCGATTGTCGATTTGTTGTAGAAACTAAAATACTTGCTTCTCGATTATACGTTTCAATATATTTTGGGTTAATTGCCCAGCCTCGGACCAGCTCCGCCCACTCACCGTATTTCACAGTATGAATGCTGAAGGAGTACTCGGTGCCATTGACCGCACCCCGCTCTGTGGAGGCCATGATCCAGGCTATGTACGTGGTGTTGCTCAACAGCGAGGTCAGCTGGTACGAGTGTGTGTCTGCTGACACCATTATCTCTGCACACACACACACACACACACACACACACACACACACACACACACACACACACACACACACACACACACACACACACACACACAGGACAAACACATAGGGTACAATACAATATACAGTAAGGGCACTAGTTCTCAAACTTTTTCATGGCAAGGACCCCCAAATTAATATGTATTTGGCCACAGGCCCCCCATCTGAAAATGTTTTGTGTTTTGTCCCAGAAGAGATGATTTGTCTTTTTTTTTTAAACGTTTTCTGAACATTTTCAAGATTTTTCAAAAATGGCAGAAGTACAAGCTTGTACATCTGCTATTTTTGAACAGCCAACATAGAAATAGACAAAGTGGTTCAAATGATTGTGATTAACACATTTTGCTGGGGACCCCCTGGAACCCTTTTTTTCTTTGAAAACCATTGTACATTTACAGCAAGCACCCTATGTTCGCTAATCTAATCTAAAGTAACAGTGTAGATTAAACATGTTATCAAATGGGGGTCTGTGGTCTAGTAATGTATATCAAACTGGGGGTCCTTAAAATTCGAAAGGTTCAGGGTCACTGAACTAGCTTATAAACCTACCTTTCTCGTCCCCATGTCCCGTGGAGTAGAAGACGGTGTAGTTGGTGATGAAACCACGTCGTTTGTCTTCAGGGATGTCCTTCCACTCCAACACTACCTCTGTGCTCCCGGGCTTTGCCTTTAGCCTCACCGTCACCGAGGGTCCCTCCAATGGCACTGCAATGAAACGTAAAGAAAGATATAACCCAATGGCACTGCAATGAAACGTAAAGAAAGATATAACCCAATGGTAATGCAATGAAACATGTCAACACACATATAACCCTCCGATGGTACAGTAAATTACCATTGGAGGGTTTTATGTGTGTTGACATTTTGCATTGTAATGCAATGCAACATATAAACTCAAATCTAATCCCACCAACTTCTGGACTAGGGAACCTTAGGCACAGGGGAGGGTGATCACTGCCACAATGGCATAAGTGTGAGAGAGAGAGGATTTTTCTTTTAAAATAACATTAAAATAAATGTAGAGAATTAATTTAAGTCCCCTCGCATCTATATGCAAATTAATTCCTGCACATGATCCTTCCTCCTAATAGCGCAGTTTATAATCTTTAGTTTTGTGTACACCTTTAAGCATGTTAGCCTACGTCAAACACCAGCTCACAATGATTGTGCAATCACACAGTTCTGGCTCAGAGAAGAAAAAGGCAAAGACATCTAAAATAGATGTTCTGGCATTCCAGCCCTCGTGGATGAATATGGTTTTGTTTATGTTCATGTCTTGAAAACGTTGTTTGCCGAACATTCAGTGTAAGCACCAACAGGAGGGTTTTTTCAAAGACGTGATTTGAAACGTGAAGTGCCCAAGTATGCAAACTCATGATAAGATGTTCTGGGCATCTTGGAGTAGTGGTCTGAGTCTAATGATCATTACAATGACCTGATGCAAAAGAACATGAAGTAAAATGTACTGATGGTGACTGACAGCCAAAGATGGTGACAGCAGTCATCAAATGTCACCCCTCACCTCCTTGTTCCAGATAGGCAGCTTCGGTCCTGGCTGGTCCCACCCATCCAGAGTTGTACAGAGGATACACCGAAATGTTGTAGCACTTGAACTTCTCCAGGTCACCTAATGGTCACATTAAAAAAAAGGTTACTGCCATGTCAACCATTACAGGAGGGCTGCAAAAGTTAATAGAAATAACTGTGATTTTAATAAAAAATTATACATTTAAAAAGAAGACCTATAAACTCAACGTGTCGCTATGTGACATGTTGTGAGCTTTAGATATGAATAGATCAGAATCTGAAGATAAGCTTGTATATCAGAATAAACAAAAATAAGTAAAGGCCTTGGACATGGATTCTGAAATGGAAAATCAATAAATAAAATGACATATTGTTGCAGTGACAGTCGGACAGAAACTTTGTATCTCCATATAAAAAATGTGTATGTTTGTATTTTCATCAGTTTTGGACATGAGGTTTCCACCCGACCGCAAACCATATGTTACACATTAATATTTTCATCATCATCATCATCACCTCTGATATTAGTTCTGGTGACGTTTACCAGCTCTCTCTGCCAGTCCAGCTGTCCGCCACCGGCCGCCACCCACTCCACCACGTAGTGGGTCACATAGTGGGTCACGTTGTGGGTCACGTTGTGGGTCACGTAGTGGGTCACGTTGTGGGTCACGTTGTGGGTCACGTTGTACCTGTGAGGGTCCGGCGTCAGGGTGGGGGGCTGCCACTCCACCCGCAGGGTGTCGCCGTTACCGGAAAACGTCAGCCCGCCCACAGCAGGCAGCTCTGAAAACACGCGCGCACACACACACACACACACACACACACACACGCACGCACAAGCACACACACACACACACAGACAGACAGACAGACAGACAGACAGACAGACAGACAGACAGACAGACAGACAGACAGACAGACAGACACACACAGACACACACAGACACACACACACACACACACACACACACACACACACACAGACACAGACACACTGGGCGGTCACGATGTTGATATTTTACTTGATGATTAATTCTCACACGAATAATTGCGACTAACGATTTAAACGACCTGAGGCCGTTTCTAAAAAAGCCAATTAATTCCCCCCGCACACATGTGTGTTGTCACTGCTGTTGTATCATACTGGCTCATCTGCCAGTGAGGAGCCCCCACCGGGAGGACGTAGAGCCTCCGTCCTACTCCTCCCGCCCAACACTCCCCGCTGACAGGTGCCGCCCCACTCCGTAGGAGTATGTGCAATGACCAATATCACCCTCCTCCTCCCCTACTCCAGTAAAGTAAAAAAAACACCTCAAAATTGCACTTAAGTGCAGTACTTGAGTAAATGTACTTAGTTACTTTACACCACTGCCCACAACCAAGGTGTTAAGGTAATGTTGACACATGAGAACACCTACTCTGTGCCTGTCTAGTGATGAGCATGGTTGCTTTGGGAGACTTTCCCATGGCGTTGCGGGCGATGACTTCAATGTGAGCGTCATCAAGGAGCTCCAGCTCCAGCTCCTTGATGACGGTGATTTCCCTCTCAGCGGAGCAGTGGCTGGAATCCGTGCGGTTGACCGCCACGCTCTCCCACTCCAAGTCATGGACCCTTATGTCAAAGCTTCGGATTTTCCCGTTGGACAACACAGGATCCTACCCAAGACAAAAGGCAGGTACATGGAATTAAACAAAAATAAAATCTCACGACTGAAAAATGTTTTGTCAGGCCGAGTCCCAATCTGTGATTTGTGAAACCATGTGAAAAGGAGTCACCCCACATTATAGTTTAGTGCAGGGGTCTTCAACAGGGGGTCCGGGACCCCTAGGGGGTCCTCAGAGCTACTATAGGGGTCCGCCGAATCTTTGTGTGATTGGATTTAGTTTTTTTACATTAACCACTTGAACCCTAGAATTCCTTTTCTGAGGGGAACATTAGCCGAAAATAGCAGATCTACAAGTAGATCTGCTATTTTTGGCAGAGAGGCTATAGGTGTAGAGGGGAAAAATAGCAGACCAAGTAAAAAAAAAACTTGAATCTGAAACACAATTTTATACAATATAGAGTAGGGGGTCCCTGCTTCATCTCTCTCTCAGCTAGGGGGTCCTTGGCCTGAAAACGTTGAAGACCCCTGGTTTAGTGCACGGGCGGCCCTGGCAAAAAAAAAAGAAAACGATAACGACGGCCCGCTAATCACCACTGACCCGCTGCCCCGACCTCGAGGACGCCTTTTGCCCCGGCAGCCGGGGGACGTTTCCCTCGGGGAGCTTATAGACCACCGAAGTCTGACGTCATTTACACATCCTTTGTTAGTCTACCTGGTTCGCAGTTTTCCACCCCCATTCTGAATCCCATAGACGTATTTAATATCGCGTCAAATAAGAACTGTGTTCCAAAAATAAACAAATGACCCCGGCGGTTTGACTCTTATGGATATGAAGCATCAACTGACGGTGAGAAAACGATAATGTTACTTCCGCCGAATTAGTTAAATCTTCGCCAGAAACAGACTGTATCAAATATAAGTGACTGACTATCATAAACTATACAGAAACTCCTCTCTGACAATATCGCCGAGACAGTTTGTTTATTTTTGGACCACAACTCTTATATGAGACGATTCTATGATGACCCAATGTTATTCTCCATAGAGAAATTACTTTACGAACCTGGGGATGAACGAGTGACGTCAGGACTTCGGTGGTCTATATAGTCTGAAAGGGACGTGGCCTCCTGCGCCGGAAAAATGAGCGCACCGCGTTTTTTTTTTTTTTTTAGCGTGTACTGGTTTACCCACTTATTCTGCAACAGCACAGTAAACAGTGGACAGTGACAGTCCACATCAAGGTGATGAGTAGAGATGTTTAACCGTTGTCGTTTTATATTGTATACTCGTGATAGCTATTCCCTTTCTCCCGTTCGCTCTCTCTATTTCTGTCTCTCCCTCTCTCTCTCTCTCACAGGTGCGTGTGGTAAAATAAATGACGGATTACTAGACTATGTAGTTTGTGTGTGTGTCTATGTGTGTCTGTGTGTGTGTCTGTGCGTGTTTGTGAGAGAGAGAGAGAGAGAGACATGTATGTTTCAATGGGACGTTACAATGTCAGATTCATGTGAGCAACGCGCTTGTGTTGCAAAAGATTCAACTTGTCCAATCGCAAGCAATACTGTAAGTAGCAACTCCTTTGTGATCTCACAATCAGTTGGCATGTTCCGCCCTGCAGTGTGTGTGTGTGTGTGTGTGTGTGTGTGTGTGTGTGTGTGTGTGTGTGTGTGTGTGTGTGTGTGTGTGTGTGTGTGTGTGTGTGTGTGTGTGTGTGTGTGTGTGTGGAGGCACAGAAGAGAATGATACATGCCTAATTAAAAATCTGTGCTTAAATAAAAGCCATGACAGCCATTTCTTCCTCTGCCAGTATTTGACATAAGAAGCTTTGTCTGATGAGTGAAAAACAGACATAAACATTGTTCCCACTTATTAGCTAGATTGATTCATTTACTTTAGAAATGACTTCAACTCTGCGTTTGTTTCCAGAATCCCCAGGAGTAATGATCCTCCATACATCTGGTGGACTTTTAGGTTCTGGACAGGGGGAAATATATATATTTTTTTTAATACATTGTTTTTGTTAACTAAAACAAAAAATAAAAACAAAGCTTTACAAAACAAATGGGAACTGAAACTGTATTATGTATTTAAAAAAATAACTCAAATCATAGAGATGTCCTTAGTTTTAGTCTTCATCAAAAATTGCAGATCTACAAGCTCACAACACGTCGCAATGTGAGCTTGTCCATCGGCTATTTTTGGCTCATTTGTAGTCCAATAAATTACATAACGTCACTTTAACATGAATTTAAAAAAATGTTATCTAAAAACTGCAACAATACCAACCATAAATCCACAAATGATACTTACTGTCCTCTGGTGTACTGGTGGTGATATTGTTGCTCCAGTCGCTCCAGTATCCATAGCCCATGTGGAGTTTACATCGGACCTGACACACGTATCTGGTGTCTGGTCTGAGGGAATCCAGTCTGAAAAAGTGGTTGTCTTCCAGGGGAACCTGAATATCAACCACCAACCAAAAACAACGCCATTACACGTCAACTAGTGATCTAGAGACTAGTGGTTCTGAAACTTTTTTTCATGTCAAGGACAACCCAGGTTAACTCATTCACAGCCAGAATAAATAAATAAATAAATAAATAAATAAATCATCCACTGCCAGCGATTTTTCGATTTTCTTACCATTTAAAGTAGTCACAGAATATTTATCTCCAGTATGATTGATCCCCTGGTGGTTGCTAATCACGGGGGGTTTCACTGTGCTTCCGTGAAGAAAAAAAAAATGTCAGCGCGATTTTTTCGGTTCTTCATGACGTAAAATCGGGGTGTTTCCAGAATGTTTAAGGGCGTGTTATTTAAATGACGCTCGTTTTCAGACGTGAGATTTATCAAAGCTGGGACCAAATGTACGCTCGGATCGGCTGTATAGGATTCGTTGATAAATGCGACGTTGGTGTACGGCCGAATATATGGAAAAATATACGCCGGTTTATACGCTGCGTTGATAAATGAGGGCCACTGTGTACTGATTTGTGGGATCTTTGGACACAATCTGTGGGAGTACTCTCAACAAATGTGTTTTGCCCAAATCGGCCTCCTGGTGGCGCTATAAAAGACCCATGTGAAACGTTTGGGGCAGAGGTTCTGAATTGGCATCCAGGGAGTGTGTGTGCACAGTTTCACTGCAATCACGCCAATGGTGCCGGAGATTAGCTGTGCAAAACATACTCTCTCGCCATGCCTTTCGGCCTGGCGGAGACAATAAAATATATTTTTTTATATATATTTTTTCCGAAAAAAACAAAAAAGTCAAAGTCGTCCTTGGCAGTCTGGGCCTTTGTAACCTCGGTCCCAGCCTCACTCATCTGCAAAAAGAACAGCCTGGTCACGACCTAAAGCAGCAAGTGTCTAGGAAGTCCTGAGTGGACAGGATTTCCGTTTCCCCCGGAAATGATATTTTTTGACCAATCACAACACTCGTTTCATTCACGGAGAATGTTAACAGATTTGTAAAGCATCAATGTCATTTCCTTGGGCGGTACTTCCGCCAAATTCAACCATTTCCGGTTATCAACTTCCTAGACAACCAACATCCCAGGTCTTGGCCAGGGTGGGGCCTTTGGGGAAAAAATCGTCAAAGTCGTCCTATGGCAGTGAATGAGTTAATATGCATTTGGCCAAGACCCCCAATGTAGGCTATTCCCACATTCTTTCAAGTTCTTTTGAAAATAGCTGATCTACAAGCTCACGACGCATCAATGTACTGTACTGTATATAGGGTTAAAGTGGTTACACTCATTTTGATGCTATATTAACTCATTTTACTGGGGACCCCCTGGCGCCTCCTCAAGGACTCCTGGGGGTCCCTGGACCCCACTTTGAGGTTGGTCTATAACACCACAGTCTTTCTATAAACCCGTACAGCAGCAAAACATTTCATCCTCTGTTTTTCATATTGTGCATCTTCTGATGCTCAAACTAGGACCCATAATCACTGTTGTATCGTTTGGTGTTTTGGTGCTCACAACAGTTAGCATTGGTTTTCAACCCCTTTCATATCAAGGACCCTTATTTATTCTGTATTTGAGCCTCTCATACCAACACTTAGAATATTTTGTTATCGTTGGATAAAATGTTGTCCACAATTCCATGCTGTCTTGAGAGCGTAAAATGAAACATACACATTTGAAACTGGGAGATAAGAGGTGTCTACCAACAGTGACGATATATAGTAACAACTAAAATGACACAGATGCTTTCCCGGGTTGAAACGTCTAACAACGTATAGGCTTGCTGGGTCTAAATGGTTTAACTTTTCAAAACGTTTCATAAACATGAGTGAAGCTGTAACTCACCTCGACCTCGGTCCAGTGTGCGGAACATACTGGGCAGTATCGGATCTGATACTTCAGTGTCATGTCTAACATCGGCCGTGTCCAGGTCATCAGAAGGGACGTCGGGTACACATTCTCCGAGATAAATTCCAGGTCTTGAGGAGGATTTGTTTTCACTGCAAGAAAAAAGGTGCGTGTTAGATCCAGACGGAATGAATTGACCCTGTCGTCAAGTAAGTCCCAACCCTCTTCACGCCCATTGCGGTTGCTTGGTTGGACAAACATCCTCTCTCTCCGTGAACTACCACTGAAAAAAAAAATGTTTTTTTTTGTTGCCTCGTATGACGTATTGATATTTAAAGTATTAAATTCTTACTGGGCTGGTGACCGGGCCCCCCTTTTCTCCCCAATTTAGTCATTATGCCAATTAATCCTCTCTACACACATTTGTGTGTTTTTTCTGTATCCTAAACCTGCCAGTGAGGAGCCCCCACCGGGAGGACGTAGAGACTTCGTCCTACTCCTCCCGCCCAACACTCCCTGCTGACAGGTGCCGCCCCAGCCCGTAGGAGTACGTGCAATGACAAATATCACCCTCCCCCAGTCCGATCAAATAGGTAAAATCAACAGGAAGTTGAGTTTTGTATTTAATAGAAATGCTGTGCTGGGTTTTGTGATGTTATATATATATTGTCAGAATGAGCTCTGTTTGCGTTCATTTATGTGGTAAAAAGAATGGAAGAGTTCACACAACAACTATATCAAATACAATGGTGAACGATATAGTTAGAGGTACCGTTATAGTGCTCAGTGTGAACGGGCCCTTATGTCAATGAGTGGAACATTTTGGATTATCAATTTCTAATCAACCATTGAAGATATCTCACCGATATTTGAAGTTACATCAGGCCAAGGTAACTGCACAACCCAAACCTCTACCAAAGTGCCATTATACAGAATTATACTTTACCTCTGAGAGTGTACAAATGGATTCAAATAGACCTAAATCCATTTGTACCCTCTCAGAGTTACAGACCCGTAAGGTTCCCAACTATCAAATCATTTAGCATTTTTTGTTTTTTGGGTCCGAGGGGACAGAAACTGGACGCAACAAACAGCCGACTTACCGAAGTGATAGGCGTCTTCCACAGCCAGGTGTTCCGAGTCGGCTTTCCCCAAAGCGTTGGCGGCCTCCACCCAGATGTCCACCCGGGTGAGAAGAGGGAAGGCTTCAAAGGTGATCTGACCGCTGTTGTTCTGCATGGCGATACTGGCCTTGGCTCCATCACGGCTGATGACAAACAGTCCATACATTACTATCACTGCTGAGGACAAACAGTCCATACATTACTATCACTGCTGATGACAAACAGTCCATACATTACTATCACTGCTGATGACAAACAGTCCATACATTACTATCACTGCTGAGGACAAACAGTCCATACATTACTATCACTGCTGAGGACAAACAGTCCATACATTACTATCACTGCTGAGGACAAACAGTCCATACATTACTATCACTGCTGAGGACAAACAGTCCATACATTACTATCACTGCTGAGGACAAACAGTCCATACATTACTATCACTGCTGAGGACAAACAGTCCATACGTTACTATCACTGCTGAGGACAAACAGTCCATACATTACTATCACTGCTGAGGACAAACAGTCCATACATTACTATCACTGCTGACGACATACAATCCATACATTACTACTACACTACATTTGTTTTAAACCAGGGTTTACCACATGGGCAAAAAAAGGTTAAATAATAGCCAATGTATCGGCCAAACAGATATATTGTTGCTGTCGGGCAAAAACCTCTTATCTCCATAATTTAACTTGTGTTTTTCGTAAATTAATGCCCTACTTTTTTTATCCCACGACTTTGTAACCCCATTTTTTACACCCAGTGCCAATTGTCTATGTAATCCTGGGCACTACCTTCCCTCTGCCAACCTAGGGAGGCCAGGGCCGAGCTCATGCCTCCTTCAATGCATGAGAGCCAACTGACCTTCTTGTCACCTGACAGGGGAGAGTTTCCCTGGTTGGACGTAGCGCGTGGAAGGAACACGTTATTCCAACCAGTTCCCTTCCCCTCCATCAGGTGCCCCGGCTGGCCAGGGGGAGGCAGTATAGAGACCAGGATTACTGCATGTTTTTGTGAGGGTACCTACCCTAGGGAACACGGGGAGAACATGTAAACTCCACATTAATGCCCTACTTGATCATACTACAGCGTCTCACAAAAAAAATAGCAGATCTATCGGCTTCCAGGGAAATCAATCAAAGTATAGGGCGTGTGTTAGGGCAGGCCATAGCTAAATGGGAAGAGAGGGTACTCTGAGCAAGATAATTAACCCCTACAAGGCTGAACACGTGGGCAGAAATCAGCTGGTTGAAGCTGAAACTTAACTCTTTAAGACCAGGAAAGCATTATTTGCGTCATTTTAAGATTTCTTTGGCTCTTCAAAAATAGCAGATAAAAAAAAGAAGAATTCAAATATTTGCACAAATGTTCATGATTTCAAATAAATAGCAGATCTACAAGCTCATAGCGCGGCACTCTGTGCCGCGCTATGAGCTTGTAGATCTGCTATTTTTGAATAACCAAAGAAATCTAAAATGACAGCGATGCGTTCCCGGATTGAATGGGTTTAACTCACGAGGCAGTAAAGAGTGTGTAGCTGTAGTTAGCAAACAGTGTGTATTTGGTGAGCAGTTCTCCGGTGCCGCGTTTTCCAGGCTCCCATGTGCAGGTGACGATGGGTGAGATCACCCATTTATCGTCACCGTCCTGAGGAGCAACGCAGGACAAACCTGACGGCTTTTCTGGAGGATCTAGATGATGGGGAAAGACATTTCACTTCACCCAAAGTATGATTAGCAACGTTTAATCAAACTCATTGATTTGATCAATTCGATTGTGAAAAGATATGTGAAAAATAGCGAACATTTTTGCAAAAAGCTCACAAGGTGTCATATCGTGACCCGTTCTTTGTGCATCTTTGTGTGTCGTAGCTTGTAGGGCCCTGATCCAGAAAAAGTTGGGAACCACTGATTAGGGCTGGACAATATGACCTTAAATCAATATCACAAACTTTTAACTTTCAATTACGATTAACTAGACCATACCCGGTGAAGTGCGCAGGCAAAAGTAGTTGCAAACGTGGGATTATTGCACGTCCTGTCGTGCGTCCTCCCCGCGCGTTCCGGCGCGCCGGAATGTGGAATTATAGGAAGATATATATATACACACACACACAATATATATATATATGTGTGTGTGTGTGTGTGTGTGTGTGTGTGTGTGTGTGTGTGTGTGTGTGTGTGTGTGTGTGTGTGTGTGTGTGTGTGTGTGTGTGTGTGTGTGTGTGTGTGTGTGTGTGTGTGTGACTCGACATGGTGCAATGGCTAGATGAGATGAACTTTTGTGTATCTGGTGGAGAGATTTACTTAAACGCGACGTGGTACCATCTTTGCACGAAAGGATTGCAGTGCATTTCATGCACACACTCACACTCACACACACACACACACACACACACACACACAGAGCACGGAGAAGTTGTGGGCTAGTAAGGCAACAGCGCGGGGCGTTACGCGTCGTTGTCCTCCTCCTCCCCGTCCTTGTCTCTCTCTGTCCCCCCCCCCCTCTCTCTCTCTCTCTCTCTGCAGCCAGCAAAAGCAGTGCATTTCATGCACACACACACACACACACACACACACACACACACACACACACACACACACACACACACACACACACACACACACACACACACACACACACACACACACACACACACACACACACACACACACACACACACACACACCCTCTCTTTCTCTCTGTCCCCCCCACCTCTCTTTCTCTCTGTCCCCCCCCCCTCTCTTTCTCTCTGTTCCCCTCCCCCTCTCTTTCTCTCTGTTCCCCTCCCTCCCCCCTCTCCAGCCAGCATAAGCATGGCGACATTCTTTGACATAAAAATGCGAATAAACAGCTGAGATTTAGTGATATCAAAAAACGGGCTTCGCAGTTCCATGCACATGGTAATGGTCAATGGCTGTGTGCAATTTGAGATCAATAGCTTCAGCCACTGAGGAGAACCGGGCAGAAATGTTTTGAGCTTCACAGGTTTGGTCTCAGACGTTTGTGGAATTATAGGAAGATGAATTATGAAATAAATCATAATATATATATATTTCTTTTTTAAAGCTATTTTTCAAATATTTTTTGTATGCCAACAAAGTAACAAAGTACAGGATTAAGTGCTTAATCAGACCAATAGAATTTTTTTTTCGTGTCGATGTGTTGAAAAGATATCTAAAATGTTTGCTTCTCAATTATTCGGTTATGAGTAGGTTATTGGTTCTAATATATAGAATTTCACACGAAATTTCATTTCGTGTGAAAGGCAACAACTTACAGCCCTTGGTCAGGGTGATGCCGTGCACCCACTGGGTCAACGTCGTCTTGCCGTTGCAGAACAGCAAGGTGGGAGTCTCTCTGCTGACAGTGAAAGTGACGTTAACAGCCGAGTCGTTGACCTTGGTGTACGTTTCTCTGGGCAGCGTGGTATTGCGTAACTCCCAGTAGAGGTCGTCTGCGGTGGCTTCGCTCGTGCCTGTGAGCGTGCACGTGGCCGTGAAGTTTTTCCCGATTTCCACCACTGGATCCAGGGGTGCGATCCTCACATTCGGCTTGGCTGAGCAGAGAGTTAAGAGAAGGCGTTATATTGAGAGGAAACTTTACTATTGAGCCAGTTGGTTCTCAGCCTTTTTCTGGATCTGGGCCTACTTGAAAATCTTGAAAGCGTTCGTGGCCCACCCATCTGACCAATTAAGCCCAATGCACTAATGCAGTGGTTCTCAACCAGTGGTCCGGGGACCACCAGTGGTCCTTGGGGGGGTACTAGGGGGTCGCCAGCGAAAATAGTTAACATAGCGTCACAATCATTTTAACCACTCAGCGTTGGCCATTCTGGACATTTTTGAAAAATCTTGATTATGTGTGCATATCTTTGAAAATATGTATTTTTTTAAGCGAACATTTTTAACTCAAATCTTTGCTTCTGGGGGTCCCTGCCACAAAATGTTTTCCGATGGTGGTCCGCGGCCAAATGTATATCAATTTAGGGGTCCTTGGCATGAAAAAGGTTGAAAACCACTGCACTAATGCAACACATTGTGAGCTTGACAGACAGACAGACAGACACGATAATTTTAGTATATACATAAAATAGATAACAGCATTGGATCCAATAAAACACAGGTTAGTTTTTTATTTTTCTTAATTTCCTGAAAAGTAACGCTTTCCTTCCATCCATACATCCATATGTATGGATTCATGAATTGAAATATGGCCCCTCCTGGAGTGGAATGTTCTACAACTTCCTGTTATTGAATAAATGTGTGTCCACTCCTGTGTTAATGCGTGTCCCGTATAAATGTGTGTCCCGTAAAAATGTTTGTCCTAAATGTGTGTCCCGTATAAATGTGTGTCCCGTAAAAATGTGTGTCCCGTATAAATGTGTGTCCCGTAAAAATGTGTCCCGTATAAATGTGTGTCCCGTATAAATGTGTGTCCCGTAAAAATGTGTGTCCCGTAAAAATGTGTGTCCCGTATAAATGTGTGTCCCGTATAAATGTGTGTCCTGTATAAATGTGTGTCCTGTATTAATGTGTGTCCCGTATAAACGTATGTAGATATAATGGTGAATATGATTAGTAGATATAATAGTGAATATGATTAGTAGATATTATAGTGAATATGAATAATGTGTTAAATAGTGAATAAAGCAGCTTCTCACCATGAGACAGTCCAACTGTCATCATCAGTAGAACAAACACAGTCTCCATGTGTTCTGGATGGAGAGGAGAGGAGAGGAGAGGAGAGGAGAGGAGAGGAGAGGAGAGGAGAGGAGAGGAGAGGAGAGGAAAATAGAGGAGAGGAGAGGAGAGGAGAGGAGAGGAGAGGAAAATAGAGGAGAGGAGAGGAGAGGAGAGGAAAATAGAGGAGAGGAGAGGAGAGGAGAGGAGAGGAGAGGAAAATAGAGGAGAGGAGAGGAGAGGAAAATAGAGGAGAGGAGAGGAGAGGAGACGAGAGTTGACGAGAGGCAGGCTGGTTAGAGGAGAGGAGAGGAGAGGAGAGGAAAATAGAGGAGAGGAGAGGAGAGGAGAGGAGAGGAGAGGAAAATAGAGGGAGGAGAGGAGAGGAGAGGAGAGGAGAGGAGAGGAGAGGAGAGGAGAGGAAAATAGAGGAGAGGAGAGGAGAGGAGAGGAAAATAGAGAGGAGAGGAGAGGAGAGGAGAGGAGAGGAGAGGAGAGGAGAGGAGAGGAGAGGAGAGGAGAGGAGAGGAAAATAGAGGGAGGAGAGGAGAGGAGAGGAGAGGAGAGGAGAGGAAAATAGAGGGAGGAGAGGAGAGGAGAGGAGAGGAGAGGAGAGGAGAGGAGAGGAGAGGAGAGGAAAATAGAGGAGAGGAGAGGAGAGGAGAGGAAAATAGAGAGGAGAGGAGAGGAGAGGAGAGGAGAGGAAAATAGAGAGGAGAGGAGAGGAGAGGAGAGGAGAGGAGAGGAGAGGAGAGGAAAATAGAGGAGAGGAGAGGAGAGGAGAGGAGAG
This sequence comes from Gymnoscopelus microlampas, assembly GCF_963454915.1. Classification (NCBI taxonomy): domain Eukaryota; kingdom Metazoa; phylum Chordata; class Actinopteri; order Myctophiformes; family Myctophidae; genus Gymnoscopelus; species Gymnoscopelus microlampas. The sequence goes on from NC_139955.1 coordinate 48,097,385, forward strand.
GAAAATAGAGGAGAGGAGAGGAGAGGAGAGGAGAGGAAAATAGAGGAGAGGAGAGGAGAGGAGAGGAGAGGAGACGAGAGGAAAGGAAAATAGAGGAGAGGAGAGGAGAGGAGAGGAGAGGAAAATAGAGGAGAGGAGAGGAGAGGAGAGGAAAATAGAGAGGAGAGGAGAGGAGAGGAAAATAGAGAGGAGAGGAGAGGAGAGGAGAGGAAAATAGAGGAGAGGAGAGGAGAGGAGAGGAAAATAGAGAGGAGAGGAGAGGAGAGGAGAGGAAAATAGAGGAGAGGAGAGGAGAGGAAAATAGAGGAGAGGAGAGGAGAGGAGAGGAAAATAGAGAGGAGAGGAGAGGAGAGGAGAGGAAAATAGAGGAGAGGAGAGGAGAGGAGAGGAAAATAGAGGAGAGGAGAGGAGAGGAGAGGAAAATAGAGAGGAGAGGAGAGGAGAGGAAAATAGAGAGGAGAGGAGAGGAGAGGAGAGGGGAGGAGAGGAGAGGAAAATAGAGGAGAGGAGAGGAGAGGAGAGGAAAATAGAGAGGAGAGGAGAGGAGAGGAGAGGAGAGGAGAGGAGAGGAGAGGAGAGGGGGTGGAGAGTTGAAGGCTGGTTAGATGGAGGCAGGTGGAGGTCGTAGGTCAGATTGAGAGGCAGGTCGTAGGTCGTAGGTCAGAGGTGGATGTAGAGATGTGTCTCTGTGACGTCTGATAGATTCAACATGAAGACAAACGCTACATAAGACACACCCTCTCTGTGGATCAACCAATCATTACCTCACAACACAAAATGCTTATCAAAATGCTGATCAATGATAAAACAAACCAACTGTTTGTTGGTCTGAAACAGGAAGTGTAAAAAATAAATGCTGTGTGGAGGGTTTTCAATGTTGAAAAAAAAAGAAAGAATAAGAAGAGGTGGCAGAGGTCACATGACTGACTGAAACAGACTTCAGTATAACTCTATAAATGGAACTTTAAACTAGTAGATCTGGAAGTAATAAACATTTGTCCAAAAAAAAGCAATAAAGTAATAAAGATTGTGCAAAAGTATGGCATCCTATCACCTAAAATATATGTCTCTTCATTTACCATCTTCCAGAGACGAGCCCCCAAGTCTGTGTTTCTCCTCCCCACCTGTCAGCTCTGCTGTCTGGGTACGACTGCTGCTTTGAGTCCCTGGAGCTCACACTGCTGGACCACACCTCACTGTTTCATTATGACATGTTAATAGACCTTTAAGAAAATACAACTCCATGATTAATATAGTGAATACAATGTAATTATTACATAAGACTGTGTTTGTCAACTACATTCTCCTCTCTGCTGACTCCTGTTTCCGCATCCTCTTCCTCCTTGACCTCTCCAGCAAGGCCATCAAATAAAACCATGATTTTTAATGTTTTTAGAACAACACAACACTGCCTCATCACAGTTGGTATGGTGACTTACATACCCATATACAGTACATTGTCAGATACTTGAATGTGTCCTTATATTATCATAATTTTACCCAAGGATCCGGCCCTGGGTAGGCAACCCGGCCTGGCGGAGCTAACTTTTTCTAGTTCAGCATGAATCAACTTTTGACTCAGCAATTTCTATAATTATTGATGATTTGCAAATACCAATAAAAAGTATTTTGTGAAATAAACAGCTTATTTATTTATTCATTAATGTATGCATTTCAATATTTTCATAGATTTGTCTTCAAGTTTTCTTTGACTCAACACCACATTAGGTTCATATAATATACTGTCTTTCATTGTGTCCTGTATGTACTTCCAGACATTAAACAGTTAACATGGTGAGGCCTGCAGCAGAGACACAGTTTTTTTCACACATTAAACCCACAAAGCAACACCTACGTAGAGGAGGGACCTGATTGGCTGCAGATCTTGCTCTCATGAAATAGATAAACATCTGTGGTCAACATTTAGTTTCCTTACATAGAAAAATAGACATTGCATGGTGCACTTGTGGGGGGGAGGGGGTATGTGAAAAAATGTGGATGCATAGTACCTGGCACTCAATGTGTTAAAAAACATTCAAAAAATGTAAGTCGAAAAACTGAGATAGTTGGTTTCTGCCCGACAGCAACGATATGCGTTGGCTGGTTCTGGCACCGGCATGCATGTGTGTCTTAGAAGAGGAGTGGAGGGTGTACGGGTGGTGGTCTCAGGCCCAGGGGCCAATGGACTTAGGCTCTATAGAGCACCGAAGTCTGACGTAATTTACGTATCCTTTGTTTGTCTACCTGGTTCGCAGTTTTCCACCCCCGTTCTGAATCCCATAGACGTATTTAATATCGTGTCAAATAAGAACTGTGTTCCAAAAATAAACAAGTGACCCCGGCGGTTTGACTCTTATGGATATGAAGCATCAACTGACGGTGAGAAAACGATAATGTCACTTCCGCCGAATTAGTTAAATTTTCGCCAGAAACAGACTGTATCAAATATGAGTGACTGACTATCATAAACTATACAGAACCTCCTCCCTGACAATATCGCAGAGACAGTTTGTTTATTTTTGGACCACAATTCTTATATGAGACGATTCTATGATGACCCAATGTTATTCTCCATAGAGACATTACTTTATGAACCTGGGGATGAACGAGTGACATCAGGACTTCGGTGGTCTATAGCTAACCCGGCCTGGTGGAGCACACTTATTCTAGTTGAGCATGAATCAACTTTAGTCTCAGCAGTTTCTACAATTATTGATCATTTTCAAGAACCAATAAAGTATTTTGTGAAATAAACATTATTATTAATACATGTACTTATTTATTAACACATGTAATTCAACATTTTCATTGATTCTTCAATTTTTCTTTGACAGCATTCAACACCCATATAACATACACACACATATAATATAATGTCTTTCATTATGTCCTGTATGTACTGCCAGACATCAAACAGTTAACATGGTGAGGCCTGCAGCAGAGACAGAAACAGAGTTTTTTCACACATTAAACCCACATCATCAACACCTACGTAGAACAGGAAGCTGATTGGCTGCAGATCTTGTTCTCATGAAACAGATGAACATCTGTGGTCAACATTTAGTTTCCTTATCTAGAAAAAAATCTGTTGCATGTTGCACTTGAAGGGGGGGGGGGGGGGGTATGAGTGTGTCCTTGGCAACCTTCCAGAGGAAGGAGTCGAGTTGGGTAACAGTTAGGCGGCGTGTCCATCCCATGCGGGCGGTAAATGCGTTCCGACTGGAATCGCCCCCCCCCCTCGGGCCAGAGCCCAAGGGGGGAGAGACCAGAGACAAGTTATTGCTCCCTCTCGTGTGGCTGAACGCCACTTGCCCCTCTATGAAGTTAGTCGCCGAGCACACAGGACGTGAAACTAGTTAACAAGCCGGAGCCTCGTTCGTTATCGGAATCAACCAGACAAATCACTCCATCAACGGCCATGCACCACCACCCACAGAATGGAGAAAGAGCTATCAATCTGTCAATCCTCTAAATTTCCCCACTTTTCGGCGATAGTTCAATCTTCTTTCACTTTCTCCCCGCCGCTTGGAGTCAGGGTGTTGACTCACTGGAAACACTCTGCTACACCAGTGGGTCTCAAAGTGTGGTCCAGGGACCCTCATGGTTCCTTGAGGGGGTTCTAAATGGACCCTTAAGGGTGTGTAACTCTGAGAGTGTACAAATGGAACCAAATGGACCCGTAAGGGCTCTTATAGGCACATTTTAGTGCTGATATGCTTGTGCATTAACTATATTATACAATTCTACAATTGTATAAACTAGGATTACGATAAATTACAATAATATTTGTATCATATCAAGGAACGGTTTAACCACTTTTGTACAATAATCCATGTGTCCAGCAGGGAAATTGCATATGATTAAGTGCCATATAGTAATGTGTTTACATTTAGGAGTATAACCATAGTGAATGGCAGACAGATAGGCACAAGTCCCAGTAAGTGAGGCTTCATTACTGGGAAGCCCAGGGTCTGTAAGCCATAAATAACATTGGAACCTCTCATCCAAGGAGAAGAGAGGGGGACAGATAACATGTATGTTAGAAAGAAACTGACGTCACTATCAGGTGGGGGGGGGTTTCCAAAAATAGAGATAAGAGCTGACCTTAATGGCTGACTAAGCAGAAGACCAGAGCTAGCCTGCCCTGGGAGAACAGGAAACCAGTGCCAGCAAACTGCAATGCTTTATGGGGGATACGTCCAACCCCAGAGGCGGGTCTTCCTGGATGTAACCAAGAGTTATAAAGGGTCTTGTTTCGCTAGTGGTGTCAGATTCATCATGACGAGAGTGGAATGGCTATAGTACGTGAGTTTAACACAGTAATGTTTGTATTTCTGATGTGTTCATAATGGTGTGAATTCATATCCTTAACACTGTTGTGTGTTACAGTATGTGCTTGTTCTCTCTCTCATCAGGTTTAATTACCTAACCGGTACCTAGTAACAGGGTACTAACCTAACCTGACTGGTGTCTAACAACTGACCATGTAACTTACTGTGCTCCTTGTAATGGTATTAGAGTACACTAGACTAGAGAGTTATGTTTGTATGTGTGTGTACTGTAGTAAATAAACCATCTTAAAAGACACCAGGTTTGAGTAATTCGCTTAAGACTCCTCCACTCAAGTAGCCCGTTCAAAGGGAGATATCTCAAACATTAGGCTGGAGAAGACAGAAAATGCGATTTGAGCATATTATTGAACAACTTTAATCCTATGTTATACTTTGATTGGGATAGCTGATCTTTGGTGCTACTATATATGTCTATGAAATGAATACCAAGGACCTCAATGGAAACAAGACCGCAAGGACTTCTTTGGACTGACCTTTTAGTCAAAATGTAATTAACTCTTAACTATTAACTGTGCTGTTTTTACATGTATAAAATATTCAATCAATCAAAAAACAGTATTTGTATGATGCCCCCAGGTGGCCAGAGGAAAGACTGCAGGTCCTCACTGGGACACACCTATAAATAGGCCTACTCTGTGTCTTTGTTTATCACACCCTGACGCTGGTGCAAGCTGACACACGTTGGTGTTTTTTTCAATGTCTGTAGACATATAAAAGGTAGACGCCTCCTCCGGCTCTGAGGCGTCTGTATCGCGGCCGCCATTTTGGAGAAGGTAAGCTTCCTGACTACTGGCCAATCACAGCGCGTCTTTTCCGGGACTTGGTAGAATCTAGTTGTCTAAAAATAGATACCAGTAGTCAGGATGCTTACCTTCTCCAAAATGGCGGCCACGATACAGGTCGCTCCAATGAACTGCAGAGGCCAATGAGGTGTCTATGTTTCTATATCTATGGTTATAGTCCTCTAGAGGTCATCATGGGGTCATGTCAGTCGGCTGTAGGCAGGCAGTGTGGGCGGAGCCTCCTCCTCCCTGTCCACTGTTGACCCGGCTGGACAGTTGAAGAGCCTGACGTCATCGCCACCTAGTGGGCACAGAAGGAACATTACAACAGATATATATATCTGAAGGGATTTGGTGTAGAGGGGGAAAAGGAGGGGACCAAGTACAGTATAGAGCCCTGTGGGTAGGGTGGCCACTCGTCCGGTTTAAGGCCCGGACAGTCCGTTTTTTGACCCAGCTGTCCTCCTTCCAGCTCAACCTCTGGCCGGACTCATAATTGTCCGTTTTTTTGGAGAGTGATTATATTACAGTGTATGTGTCATTTACATGTCTCTGTAAATCTGCAGTCACTCACACTGAGAACGCCTCCCATGCTTGTTTACATGTGACTGCCGTGGGAACCGGCCGGTGTTGTGGATGAAACTGTGCTCACTGCTCTAGTAGGCTTACTGTTTGTGAAACGCAGATAATCAACCACTTTTATTTCTTTTAGTGAGCAATGGAGCAAGGAACTGGAGTTCATGAAATTATTTCGCATTGACTAATTTCATGCATTTTGCACTGTGTGTAGAACAGACTTTGACATCAGCAGCAAATATGAAGAGTGCTGTGCATCTAGCCTCTCATCATTTTTCTACCCTGTTGGATCACCAGTTGAGAACAGCACAACAGCAGCAGAGCTCTGTAAAGTATATCACTCTGTCAAACACCATCAGTCCCACAGGAGTGTTCACTGTGGCATTAAAGTAGAAATCTACAACGATTCAACCATAGCTATAGGCATCACATGTGGACAAAAGGCTAAAGCACTCTGTGAAAATGTACCGGCACCATTTTCTGTGGAGACCCACGGTGTAGACCTTTAACTCTATGGTGTAGACCCACGCTGATTATAAAGGACAATGAGCTTCGGTTCTCTCTGCTGATGCTTCCAACAAAGGCACAACAACAAAGTGCTTTCCCATCATGCTGAGCCTGAGATATTTGCATTTTGAAAAAGGTGTGCAGAATGCCCTTCTGAACTTCTATAGTGATAGAAACATCAGCAGCAACCACCGATCAGCTTTTAACCAAGTTAGAAGAATCTGAGCTGGATTTGAATAAAGTCTCAGCATACACTGTTTTAACCCAGCAACCCTGTGTAAATTACGCCACTGCTGGAAAGCCTCCCAGCCAAACGTTAACGTAACCAATAATTGGGCCGCGCAACCCGAAAATGACCGTAATAATCCTAAAATGGGAGCAAAAAAATATTTGCTGCCCTCCGGGCATATGCCCGGTATACCAAATGGCCAGTCCGCCCCTGTGTGTTGTTGTATTGTGTGTTGCAGGATAAGGCCAGAAAGAGCTTCTACACCATCCAGTACCAGACCTTCAAGACTTCTCCCTCTGCTTTATAATGTGAAGCAATGACATTTGTGATTAGATCAAAAAGTTAGCAAATATACTGTGCTTTTCTTTGTTTTAAACTTGCAATGGATCTTGTTCTGGAGGTGATAAGCAGGTGTAATAGAGGTGGGTGGTGCATGCGTTGTGATCTTGTAGATCTGCTATTTTGGGTAAAAACTTACCCTGCCAGGCACACAACTCTGTGTCTGTGTAGGGGTCTGTCTGAGGAACCAGGGTCTCCTGAAAACACACACACACACACACACACACACACACACACACACACACACACACACACACACACACACACACACACACACACACACACACACACACACACACACACACACACAGTAAATACTCATAACAAACAGACCCTTAGACATGTCATACTGTCCCACGTTGCTCTGTCGATAGCTTTAAAGCACAGCTCAAGACCTATTTCTTCACTCTTGCTTTTAGCTGATTCCTTGGTTGATTGTTTTAAGTCCTCACTGTATTGCCTATTTTAATGTTGTTTTATGCTTTTGCTTTTCTTTTTTTCTTGCTTTTTTGTATTGTATAATGTTTTTATTAGTTTTGCATCTCTTAATTCTTCCTGTTTTAATATTTTCTTTCATTTTTGGTCAGTCTGTTTTTACTGTACCTACCTGTACCTAATGTGACCCTGTACAGCACCTTGGTGGACCCTGGTGGATGTGAATGTGCTTTAATATGAATAAAGTGTGTGAGAGACGTACCAGTCCGGTGCGAGCATCGTAGCAGCCACTAGAGGGCAGAGTGCGACAGCCTGCGTAGGACATCAGGCTGCAGAGCAGCAGGCTCAGTGAACAGGTCAGCAACACACACACACACACACACACACACACACACACACACACACACACACACACACACACACACACACACACACACACACACACACACACACACACACACACACACACACACACACACACACACACACACACACACACACACACACACACACAAAATCATCATGACATATGTCTTCATGATACAATAAGCATGTCACTCAGTACTCTACCGGTAGAAGTACTCAGTACTCTATGTAGTGTAAGTAACAGCGTCTCCGTCATATGAATGAATGAATGAAATATTTTATTTTGAACATGTTACAATTAGACAACAAAGTAACCTTTTTTGGTGTGTGTGTGTGTGTGTGTGTGTGTGTGTGTGTGTGTGTGTGTGTGTGTGTGTGTGTGTGTGTGTGTGTGTGTGGTGCGTGCGTGCGTGCGTGCGTGCGTGCGTGCGTGCGTGCGTGCGTGCGTGCGTGCGTGCGCGTGTTACCACATCAGGACTGTGGTGATGGTAGAATACTTCCTCCTCTTCCTCTCCGTAGCTCAGCGTCACACAGGAGTAAACAGACACCATCACCACGGCAACGCACGACAAGATGGCCGACACCACCATACAACTGACCTGGTACACAGACAGACAGACAGACAGACAGACAGACAGAGACAAATTAGACCAAATGTATAAGTGTCTCAGAGCTGTATATCTCTGCTGTCAGGCTGAAACCAGCTATGTCCAAAATATTAACTTTTCAGGAAATACAAAAAAAAACGATGTTTTTACACAACACAATACTGTCTCATCATAGTTGGTAAGGTGACTTTATACAGTGTCAGATACTTGAATGTGTCATTATATTATCATCACTTTACCCACATACATTATATTATCATCACTTTACCCACATACAGCTCAAGTGGAGTTAGTGGAGTATAAGGACACATTCAAGTATCTGACAATGTATAAACATTACATTACATTACATTACATTACAGTCATTTAGCAGAAGCTTTTATCCAAAGAGACATACAATAAGTGCATTCAACATAGGTAGGGAACGAAACTACTAATCACCAGAAGTCTTAAGAGCATTCTCTTCTAAAACAAGCAACTAAGAGTATACCTAGTGCTAAGGTAAAAGTGCAATATATCAGCTACCTACTGTCATAAAACAGATGAGACAAAGTAGGACAATCAAATGAGCAAGAGCTAAAACAAATACGTGTATCGAATAAACAAGATCCAATAAAACAAGAGCTCGTACAACTAATTGACAACAAGTAAGCCAGGCAAAGAGGAAGGGTAGTGTTTCCTGAAGAGGTGGGTTTTCAGCCTGCGGCGAAAGATGGGCAGTGACTCTGCTGTCCTGACATCAGTGACTCTGCTGTCCTGACATCAGTGTCTCTGCTGTCCTGACATCAGTGACTCTGCTGTCCTGACATCAGTGTCTCTGCTGTCCTGACATCAGTGACTCTGCTGTCCTGACATCAGTGACTCTGCTGTCCTGACATCAGTGACTCTGCTGTCCTGACATCGGTGTCTCTGCTGTCCTGACATCGGTGTCTCTGCTGTCCTGACATCGGTGACTCTGCTGTCCTGACATCGGTGTCTCTGCTGTCCCGACATCGGTGTCTCTGCTGTCCCGACATCAGTGACTCTGCTGTCCCGACATCAGTGTCTCTGCTGTCCTGACATCAGTGACTCTGCTGTCCTGACATCAGTGTCTCTGCTGTCCTGACATCAGTGACTCTGCTGTCCTGACATCAGTGACTCTGCTGTCCTGACATCAGTGGGGAGTTCATTCCACCACTGTGGGGCCAGAACAGAAAAAGGTTGTGACCGTGTAGATCGGCCAGAAGGACCCTTGAGCGACGAGGCAATCAGTCTCCCCGAGGTGGCAGACCGAAGTGGTCGGGCAAGCGTCGGAGGTAAGAAAGAGCTGTTCCTTTCACTGCTCATAGGCTAGCACCAGGGTTTTAAACTGGATGCGAGCCGCTACGGGGAGCCAGTGTAGAGAACGGAGAAGGATGGTTGTGTGGGAGAACTTGGGGCGGTTGAACACCAGACGAGCCGCAGCTTTCTGAACAAGCTCCAGAGGTCTGATGGCAGACGCCGGGGCACCAGCAAGGAGGGAGTTGCTGGTGGAGTTATAAAGTCACCATACGAACTCTGATGAGGCAGTATTGTGTTGTTCTAAAAACATGTTTTGTTTTTTCATTTGCCGAAAAGTTAATATTCTGGACATAGCTGGTTTCTACCCGACAGACAGCAGAGATATAAATACATGATATATTGTCTACTTACCAGTGTGGGGTTCTTCCTCTGGGAGGCCAACAGGGCCAGAACTCCTGGAACAGCTGTAATCTACAAGCAGACACAAACCACAAAGAAGATTAAAGGAGCACATCACCCATTTTCAACCTCATCTTCATATAACTGGTCCTCACTAATGCTCATTATAATATGACATCATGTCTGTTCTACTCACTCTGTGTCTCAGAGGAGGGCTGTGGACAGTTCAGAAACCTGCCTACCAGTGACATCATCGGTAAGCAAGTTTGGTCATTTCAAACAAGATTTCAAACTCTTCTTTTAAATGATGAATACAAGAACAATGGCATTTTGTACTTTTACTTTTGGTACTTTTAGTACATTTTGATACCAATACTTTTGTACTTTTACAATTTAAATTTTGAATTTGGGACTTTTACTTGTAACAGAGTACTTCTACATTGCAGTGTTGATACTTTTACTTACAGTAAGTAAAACGTTTGAGTACTTTTTCCACCACTGCATATTATAAAGGGCATTTAGTGAGGAGCAGTTACATGAAGATAGGTTGAAAGAGGGTGAAGTGCTCCTTTAATTAAACATTAACAAGGCTATAAAACACGTGTTTTATAAAGTTAGTGCACAGTAAAATACAGTGTTAAAATGGACCCTTTATGCTATCATGATGTAGATCACGTCAGTGGAACTACGTTGCTAGGCAACCACTTGTTTATTTCCTGTCAGCTCCTGATAAACACTGAAACAGGAAATAAACCTGGAGCCGTTTACTGTCTGTTGTCTGTACAGCAGTGGTTCCCAAACACTGGGTCGAGACCCATTCTTGGTTCGCATAGTAATTATCCCTTTATTTATTATTTTTTTAAATTAATAAATTAAAAACAAATGCATTTTTCAAAAGAATTTCCGAAATAAACAAAACAAACGAATCTAAAAAAATCCATAAATTAGAAAAAGAAAATGTATATATTTTAAGAAGTAGTGAAAATAACAGATCTACAAGCTCACAACACGTCGCCATGATGGCGACGTGTTGTGAGCTTGTAGATCCGCTATTTTCACTAGTTTGTGTCCCGGGGAGACGTCACATTTCTCTTTTGGGTCTGGAGCTAAAAGGTTTGGGAGCCCCTGGGCCAACATATTTGTTTTTGCCCATACAATATGTATTAAATTATATTACAATATGTGTTTTTCAAATGTTTTCAAGATACAAAATAAAAACAATAGCAAATCTATAAGATCACATCGCGAAAAGTTGTGAGCTTGTAGATCTGCTATTTTCAAATAGCCTATGTATGTCTATAAGTTTAAAGTAATTAAAAGATGTTGACGCTATACTATTTCACTTTGCTAGGGACCCCCTGGAACCTTCTCACGGACCCCTGGTGGTCCCCAGCCCCCACTTTGAGAACCACTGTTGTAAAGATTATATTCAGTTCAAAAATCTAATTATTTTCTGGGAATTAGACAGGCTAGACCATGTTGTTGTATATCTGCTATTTATTTATTTTCATCTTGACATTTTTTTAAACATTCTTGTATATATATTATTAATATTTTAAAAACATTTTAACAACACAAATCTTGTATGGGGGTCCCTGTGGCCCTGTGGCCAAATACATTACTTTGGGGGTCCTTGACATAGCCTAATGTTTGAGAAACTGCTTTAGAAAGACAAATGTGGTTCTCAACCTTTATCAGGCCGCGACCCCCCGAAATAATCATATTTAAACTGGGGACCCCCCAAAATAATCATATTTAAACTGGGGACCACCCAAAATAATCATATTTAAACTGGGGACCCCGCACCCTGACAAGCACTTGGAATTCTAAGAGTTGAGGCATTTAGTTTGACTGTGTTCAGTGTTCCACAGATAAACATTGTGAAAATAGCCGATCTACAAGCTTGTAGTAGATCTGCTATTTTCACAATGTCTGCCTCTTTCGTATGTTATTTAACAAGTTGGCAAACGTTTGACCAGTTATAGTTTAGTTTGTTGAATACTACCTTTCCACTTCGCCTTGTCTGCTTGTTGTTAACTAGTTGTACGAACACTTGTTTTATTCTTGTATTGTTTTATTGGATCTTGTTTAGTCGATACACTTATTTGTTTTAGCTCTTGCTCATTTGATTTTGCTATTTTGTCTCATCTGTTTAAGAAAGTAGGTAGCTGATATATAGCACTTTTACCTTAGCACTAGGTATACTCTTAGTTGCTTGTTTTAGCAGAAAATGCACTTCAGACTTCTGGTGATTAGTAGTTTTGTTCCCTACCTATGTTGAATGCACTTATTGTAACTCGATTTGGATAAAAGCGTCTGCTAAATCATTGGTTCTCAAAGTGGGGTCCGGGGACCCCCAGGGGTACTTGAGGGGGTTCTAGGGGGTCCCCAGCTAAATGATGGATAGGAACCAAATGGACCCTTATGGGTCTGTACACTCTCAGAGTTAAGTTAACATTGATTTTACAATATGAATTGGGGTCCCAGAGATAGAAATGCCATTAAATGGGGGTCCGTAGCCTCTAATGCATGTTAAACTGGGGGTCCTTGAAATTAAAATGGTTGAGAATCACTGCTAGAGCCGTAAAAATCTTCTCTTATGGGGAGTCCCTGGCATATCTTTTTAAATGGGGGTCCGCGGGCTAATAAGTGTCCATTTGGGGGTCCTTGACATGAAAAAGTTTGAGAACCACTGTGCTAAATGACTGTAATGTAAATACTTTTGATGCAGTAATGGACTTTTTTCATTTATTTCTCATTTCTTTGAGGTATGAAAAAAGTCTTAATAAATTGTCAGTCACTTCACTGTCATCTGGGGACCCCTGGGGGACCAGACCCACAGGTTGAGAACCACTGTGTTATATATATACAGTATATAGTATTGTAGCCTGATAAAGGGTCTTACCAGTCCCCCCCACACCGGGGTCCGGGTAGAGCTCAGCGCGGTGGTCTTCCGGAAAGCAGCGTCTATGAAGCCACACACCACACACAGCCCCGCGCAGGCCACCTGGAGGACCCCCAGACCCAGGACCCCCTGCTGGTTCAGCACCAAGTACCTGTAGCGGTCCATTCACACTTCACACCTGGAAAACACATAATACCTGTCCATTACACCTGGTAAACACATAATACCTGTCCATTACACCTGGTAAACACATAATACCTGTACTGGTCCATTACACCTGGTAAACACATAATATCTGTCCATTACACCTGGTAAACACATAATACCTGTACTGGTCCATTACACCTGGTAAACACATAATACCTGTCCATTACACCTGGTAAACACATAATACCTGTACTGGTCCATTACACCTGGTAAACACATAATATCTGTACTGGTCCATTCACACTTCACACCTGGTAAACACATAATACCTGTCCATTACACCTGGAAAATACAGCAGATCCTTTAAAACAATACCTGTATGATACTGGTTTCATTTACACATGCTTCAACCCTATAGACAGACTATAGGACGATAGAAACGTTAAAAGACATCAGATCACATCTCGCCTTTTTACAATCCAGAGCAAAATGAAACAACAGTTTGATGAATCGTTGTTCCTTTTGTTTTGAACTGTGTGGATATATTTATAAAGTCAGCCTGTGTTTAACCATTTATCACAGCTTACTGAGGGTGTTAAACACCACACAAATGTGCTTTATATTACATTATATAACGCATAAAGCTGTATTTAACCTACTTGTTTGTTTCCAGCGCGGTGTAGCCTACTGTATGGTGCATGGATTCCGGTGTGTGTGTGTGTGTGTTTGTGTTGACTCAGGTGCAGGTTAGACATTAACCACCTGACTGACTGCAGGTGTGTTCAAGATCATTTGCATTGAAGTGAACAGCTTTACCTTTTCACTGGTAGGTAGGTAGGTACTGTAGGTAGGCCGGCTGGCAGGCTACTTCTTCAAGTGTAGGTAGGCTACTTCTTTAAGGTAGTGAACAAGTGTAGGACACTTCTTCAATAGGCTCTAAAGTGCAACTGGCAGTTCAATAATCAATGTAAACAACAAGGCCAAAAGTGACTTTCATGAAGAGAGACAAATATATTAAAATTGAGGCAGTTTGTGTGATTTCAAATTCATCTAAGTGATTCATTTAAGTTAAAGCTATATTGTGGTCATCACTGACACTGCTATAGTGTTTGCTCAGACAGTAACCAGAGGTCTCCCTGACCCTGTCTCCCCAACAGAAGAAAACACATTTTCAGGGGGGGCAATTTCATCCAATCATTTCTACATCTTCAGTTTTATTTTATATTGTTCCGGTTATAATTGTGTCTGCATGCTCACTTCTTTGTTTCATCACTTTCAATTTAACTTGTTGCATCATGTAGTGCGTCTCTGCTGATTGGATGAAATTGATATCCCGACCTGAAAACTAACTAAAAAGCTGGAGAGACAGGCAGACTCCTGTTACTGAACAAACACTCTATAGCAATGATTACTATCAGAATATAGAGATATTCAACACCTATACAGAACATGTGGTTTGCTTTCCTTTACTACAGGTGAGATTTGGTCCAGTTGAGCTTTCATCTATGCAGAGATGGCAGAAAAAAGAAAAACATTCAATGATACTTTGCTGTTTCAGATTGTCCTTCAACAGACAATAATTTTTTTACACCCTAGTTTTAAGCAAATCATGAAGCAAGACAATCCATGAGACACAGACAGACATGATGTGTAGACTATATGAAGTACATAATAGTTGTAAAATGTATAGAACAATATATATATCTTCATGATAGACATGAGATGCAGGTTTTTATTCTTCACGACCAGGCAGGTCCACAGCTGTAAAGGACTTCCAGATGTCAGGTTGAGACGTCGCACAGATTCCTTTTTATAATGAGATGTTTTAATAAATTACTTGTATTACTATTAATTATGCGCACGCACGCACGCACACACACACACAAACACACACACACACACACACACACACACACACACACACACACACACACACACACACACACACACACACACACACACACACACACACACACACACACACACAATTGTACAGTCACAGTAGAAATGTCCTATTGTCAAAGGCAGTGGTTGTCACATCTGTTCAGAACAGCCTCTATAACACAGCTTTGTCAATGTTTATTTTTATTGACTAATGTCAAATAAAAACTTCAACCATTTATGTCCTATTTCATACCTTCACACATTTTCAAAAATAGAAAAGAAAATAGCCGATCTACAAGCTCACGTTTGCTCACAGCGTGAGCTGCTAGGTCAGCTATTCATAGTTCATCTATATGTATTCATAGTTCATTCATAGTTCATCTCTATGTATTCATAGTTCATTCATAGTTCATTACAAAATATGTTTTTGTATACAGTACCTGTATATATATTGCAATTAATAATATTGTGTCATTGTCCCAAAATCCAAAGGCACACCTGGACACCTGTGTGCCTCCACACACCTTTTGGAAACCACTGATCTACCAGCACCAGAACCACTAATCTAAAAGCACCAGAACCACTGATCTACAAGCACCAGAAACACTAATCTACAAGCACCAGACCCGTGAACAGTGTTAGCTGTATGTGTGCTACAGAGGGTACAGAGAGAGGCGTCACATTTAGTTTTACTTTACTTATTTAACTCGTTCAATCCCGGGGACGCATCTCCGTCATTTTAGATTTCTTTGGCTATTCAAAAATAGCAGATCTACAAGCTCACAGCGCGGCACTCGGTGCCGCGCTGTGAGCTTGTAGATCTGCTATTTTTGAAAAATCGTTAAATATAATCTTTGAATATATCTGTTTTTTAAAGCGAACATTTGTAACTCAAATCTTTGCTTCTGGGAGGTCCCTGGAACAAATGTTTGCTTTAAAAAAATATAGATTTAAAGATTTGCACACATTTTCACGATAAAAAAAAAATAGCAGTTCTATATCTGCTATTTTTGAATAGCCAAAGAAATCTAAAAATGACAGCAGATGCGTTCCCCGGATTCAATGAGTTAAGGTCAGTGTCACGTGTGACGCTTTCTGACCCAAAGCCTGGTCTTGGAGGCAGTTAGCTAGCAGCTACAGGGGAACAAGTTCTGTGTGGTGGCCAAATAACAGCGATCATTTTTGGCGTCCACGGGTGCCATGCTGCGATCTCATATTGTAGAGAGAGAAGTCCTGAACGTCACTGATGCTACTTGTGTTCCAAACATAAACAAACCAGCCCAGAGATTCTATCATCAGGTTTGTGACTCTAGGTTGACGTTTCAGATATCGAGTTACATTTGTTACAACGTCCGTGTTTGGAGAAAATACGATGAGTTCTGCTGCCGTACCAAGGAAGGTTTTGAAAGGAAAAGACGTGCAGTCCATCCGTTCTCTAGCTCATTAATATAGCATCAGAATAATTATTACCTTTTACACTTTGGCTATTTTTTGAAAAATCGAGGAAATGTGTGCAAATTAATATATTTACAATATTTTAAAGCGAACATTTTTAACTCAAATCTTTGCTTCTGGGGGGTCCCTGGAACAACATATTTTGAGGTGGGGGTCCGCGGTCAAATACATATAATTTTGGGGGTCCTTGACATGAAAAAGTTTGAGCACCACTGATATAGAAACATACATTTTTTTCAGAAAACTGTTGGGATTTAGAAGACATTTTGTAGAAATCGGCTTCAGGTCTTAATGGGCTAGATATGATATGATATGACACTCATGGGTGGCATGATGAAATACATGACAGTGGATGGAGCCGTCTGGACCAGCTCATGAACTAACACTATTTCTGTACGATTGCGTCCTTTGTCATATAATGGGTTCAGGAATATTAAAGAAGACATAATTATCACACATTGTTTTCTGCTGTGTTGCTTCTACATGTGTACACTGTATCATTTTATAGAGGTATCTAAAGGGCACAAAGTATGTTTCTGAACGGCCAAAGTATCGCGAGACACTGTCAATATATCTAGAGAACGGACGGACTGCACGTCTTTTCCTTTCAAAACCTTCCTCGACATGTACTGTACCAGGAAGTGGCGTTGGAAACTACAGTAGGAAGTCACGTGACTCAAGAGTCCCCCCACTGAAGCTCCATCAAAAACGTTCCGGCCCGACATTCTTTAGATTTGGTGACTTCAGTTAGTTTAGTTATTATTTAGTTAGTTTAGTTATTATTTAGTTTGTTTAGTTATTATTTAGTTAGTTTAGTTATTATTCAGTGTGTTTGATGGAACAAACAGAGAAGTGACAACGCTACTCTCCTACACAAAGAATAAATCCAGAGCAACACAACGTGATGCTGATTATGTGCGACGGTAGAGCTGTGATCCGGACGCTGCTGGGTAAAATGGGAGATGTAGTCTTTAGGACATTTTTATGCCTGAGAATTGTAGTCATTTACGTAGGCGGCGATTTATTTTCACAATGTTTTGGATAAATAAGAGTCCTTTTACCTTCAGTTGAAGCTTCAACTTCAAGGCTCATTCGCTTATGTTTGGAACACAGTTCTTCTAAGACACGATGCTAAGCACACGCTGTGGTATTTTCAATGGAGAAAATAACTCCCGTGACCCAGGGCGGGGGGGAGGGGTAGCGCCCTCTAGCGGCAGTGATGTCATTGTCAGACATTGGTTCTCATTGGCCAGCCGCGTCTCATTGGCCCCGGGTGGCCCCGCGCTGCGTTCTCATTGGCCGGCCTGAGCGTCGGGGTGTGTCTGTCTGAAGGCCTCCAGCTCCAGTTTGTACCAGTCCGGGGCCTCGGGGCCGCTGCGGTCCGCCGCCCCCTGGTGGTCGTAGCCGTACGCCACCGTCAGCTCCTCGTCCGCGCGCACCGCCCGCAGCGTGCGCAGGCATTTCAGAGGTCCCAACCGGGGATGGTTATAACTGAGGGGAAAAAGAAGAAGGAAAAGACACAAACACACACACACACACACACACACACACACACACACACACACACACGACTTTACTGCAGGGGTCTTCAACAGGGGGGGTCCGGGACCCCTAGGGGGTCCTCAGAGTTACTACAGGGGGTCCGCCAAGTCTTTGTGTGATAGGATCTTTTTTTTTTTTTACATTAACCACTTGAACCCTATAGCATCTCTTTTCTGAGGAGAACTTTAGCCAAAAATAGCCGATCTACAAGCTGCGTTGTGAGCTTGTAGATCGGCTATTTTGGACAAAGAGTTATAGGTGTAGAGGGAAAAAAGAGCAGCAAAAGTATTTTCTGAAACACAATTTTATACAATATAGAGGGGGTCCCTGCTTCATCTCTCTCTCATATAGGGGGTCCTTGGCCTGAAAACATTGAAGACCCCTGCTTTACTGTCTGGTGATGTTTTTGACATATCGGCCAATTACATATGTGCCTCGTGAAAGTGGGTGTTTCACAACAAGGCCTTTCTGGGGACCTTTTGATGATTGGTTGGATATATAGACATATTTATAACTCTTTGCCTGCCGACGAAGACATTTGACTAACCCTTTGACTAGAGAATGACTAGATTTGTGTTTTCACTGGTTTTCCAGCAGGTGCCGCTGTTATCGACCCCAGTGGTTCTCAACCTTTTCAGGCCGTGACCCCAAAAACAATCATCTCTGAACTGGGGACCCCCCCACCCTGACAAGCACTTGGAATTGTAGGAGTTGAGGCTGTAACAGAGAGAGGTCCTCTGTTACGTATGTTTGATATAACCATTATTTATTGAATGATATTTGCACGGCACATTTGCACTTTTAGCATTTTAACAGTTCATCTTAGTGCAATATGTGTGTAGTGAGGTTTTATAGAGGCTATGCGCGTGACATCATCATACATACCCGGAAATTATGTGGGAACGCCTACTGAGTGGAAAAAACTACTTTCTGGCCTTGACAGCCCATACATCCAAACAGAACAGTCCTATCTGACTGTATTAAAAGACGTTAAACTCACCAACATGGCAGCTGTACGGAAAGCTTGAATTATCCTCTTTCTATCTGCAAAGTTTTTGTTTCATAGAAATCCACCGTAGATACTTTCTGTCAATACATTCTGTGCAGGTGATTATTTTTCTAAGTGTCAGAGTTTGGAAGCGCTTGTTTTCACTAACGCAACGTCCTGCTGCCTCCTGCATCATGTGACATTTATAAACAGGTGGTACGCAGGACCGTTGAGTGATTTACAACGAGCGCTTCCAAACTACAACGCTCCATGCTGCTCAATGTTTTGCCACTCAGTCTAGATGAGGCGAGCGTGTCCGGGTAAAGTGACACAACTATCAATGTAGGCCTATTTATGTTTTAGATGTATAATACACCCCTTGGAATGGAGCGGTCCAGGCTCATTAGCTGCAGCTGGAATAAAATGCTGCCAGTATCAGAGAGAGCAGAGGGGTGGAAAGCGGGACACCACCATGCCAATGTTGTAACAATTGTTGAATGTGATCCGTGTTGGTTTGGTGAATAACTACACCGTCTGGTTGAACTCTATACCATGCCTAGTCTGTACTAATTCCAAGCCGGTCATTCTCACAGAGGCATTACATTGTGTTTGACTCAGATAAATATTGTGAAAATAGCAGATCTACAAGCTTGTAGATCGGCTGTTTTCAAAAATGTTGCCTCTTTCTCATACTACTTGACATTACTGATTACTTTTGATGCAGTAATGGTCTTTTTCTTGTATTTTTGAGGTATTAAAAAAGGTCTTAAAAGTCCTTCAATTGTCACTTCACTTTTATCTGGGGACCCCCTCAAATCACACATACAGTAAAATCACTCGTTTTCGCCGGCAGTAGTGACACACTACTGCCTATTAGCTAGGCAGTGAAAGAGTTAACTTACGTGTCATATTTACTGTACAGTTGGGGGGTGAAGGAGTAGTTTCCTTTATGACCCAGTGAAGCACAGTATTTATGGATCATATTTGGGTCATATTTACAGTATATTTTACAGTATTTATGGATCATATTTGGGTCATATTTACAGTATATTTTACAGTATTTATGGATCATATTTGGGTCATATCTACATACTTACGGGTCATATTTACAGTTGGGGGTGAAGGAGTGGTTTCCTTTATGACCCAGTGAAGCACAGTATTTGTCCGTCTGGTCGAAGGGCTGAGGGACGTCAATCACCGTGTCCTCGTCCAATGAGATGGTGTTTCCATTCAGGGACCAATCCCTGTTGTCCACCTGGTCACGCCCACACAGAGACACAAAAAAAAAATTAAGGATTCATTATTTAGTACCACTTTAAACAACTAGAGTTTTTTTTTTCTTCTCCGACTAATTAGCATAGATTTTGGGCCCGAAAACGTCGGGTCGCGTTCGGGCAGAATTTGAGAACTCTACCTCATTGGTTCTCAAAGTGGGGTCCGGGGACCCCCAGGGGTACTTGAGGGGGTTCCAGGGGTCCCCAGCTAAATGATGGAGAGGAACCAAATGGACCCTTATGGGTCTGTAACTCTGAAAGTGTACAAATGGAACCAAATGGACCCTAACGGGTCCATTTGGTTCCATTTGTACACTCTCAGAGTTAAATTAACATTGATTTTACAATATAAATTGGGGTCCCAGAGATAGAAATGCCATTAAATGGGGGTCTGTAGCCTAATGCATGTCAAACTGGGGGTCCTTGAAATTAAAATGGTTGAGAATCACTGCTAGAGCCGTAAAAAATCTTCTCTTATGGGGGTCCCTGCCATATCTTTTGAAATGGGGGTCCGCGGGCTAATAAGTGTCAATTTGGGGGTCCTTGACCTGAAAAAGTTTGATAACCACTGAGGTAGAGGACAGAGTAAAGCAACTTGCAATGGGCCTGGTCTACAAGACCCTCAAGGCACCAGTAGTCCATGTATCTGTCAGACTACTTCACTAGACTGAGAAACGCCCAAGGGCAACAACACCAGAGGGAGCTCCACAGATCTTGTTCCCCCCAAATGCGGCACAAACGTGGGGATGAATGCATTCTACTACTCTGCCACCAAAATGTGGAACGCCCTACTGTACCACCAGCCATCAAACTTCACCACTCCCTATGCTCATTCTAAACCACGCAAAAGGAGCCCCCCCCCCTCCCCTAGGTTTTTTTTTGTGTTATCCTTTTAGCATTGCTTTGGTGATTGTACTTGCTGAACTGTTTGCAATTTGTTAATGTTGTTCTGGCCCCACAGTGGTGGAATGAACTTCCCACTGATGTCAGGACAGCAGAGTCACTGATGTCAGGACAGCAGAGTCACTGATGTCAGGACAGCAGAGACACTGATGTCAGGACAGCAGAGTCACTGATGTCAGGACAGCAGAGACACTGATGTCAGGACAGCAGAGTCACTGCCCATCTTTCGCCGCAGGCTGAAAACCCACCTCTTCAGGAAACACCACCCTTCCTCTTTGTCTGGCTTACTTGTTGTTAACTAGTTGTACGAACTCTTGTTTTATTGTTGTACTGTTTTATTGGATCGTGTTTAGTCGATACACTTTTTGTATTAGCTCTTGCTCATTTGATTTTGCTATTTTGTCTCATCTGTTTAAGACAGTAGGTAGCTGATATATTGCACTTTTACCTTAGCGCTAGGTATACTCTTGGTTGCTTGTTTTTTGCAGGAAATGCACTTAAGACTTCTGGTGATTAGTAGATTTGTTCCCTACCTATGTTGAATGCACTTATTGTAAGTCACTTTGGATAAAAGCGTCTGCTAAATGACTGTAATGTAATGTAATATTAATAATGTATTCAATCAATCAATCAATCAAATTCTACAGTTGAATTAGTTGACGACACACACACACACACACACACACACACACACACACACACACACACACACACACACACACACACACTATGGCGCTCGATCCGTGCCACGTCAAACCTTGACGCGTCACATGAACGTGTGATTTTTTTAATGCGTGCGTGCGTGCGTGTGTGCGTGCGTTCTGCGCATACACTACACGAAAGCAAGCGTGACGTGTTGCATCAGCGTGTGAACGTGTCGTGTAATGTGACTTGGTTTTTTTTTATGCGTGCGTGCGTGCGTGTGTGCGTGCGTTCAGCGCAGAAAGCAGGCGTGATTATTGTGGTGTGCTGCACCGCATCATGTGAACGCCTGAGGCCTGATATATGTGCTGCATCGCGTTGTGTGATCGTGTAGCCTAAAAAATATAAAATTATTATCACATCCATGTATCCAGGTTAGTGGCATTGATACAATTTAGATATTAATATTTGTTTCTAAATACCCCGCATTAAATTAACTAAATAGCCTAATAATAATAAATAATATTGTTTCGCCATTGTAAGCTATATATTTATCTATTTCAGACCAGTTTATTTTTTTGTATTGGTACCAGACACGGTAAAACTAGCCTATAATACTTGTCACATTTCTCATGTCGGTACGATGACGTCACTGCGCATTCGCACATGGTCATTATGATAATAAATAATAATACATAAACACCGGACCGCTCATGGTCATTATAATAAATGGAGAGAGAGAGAGAGAGAGAGAGAGAGAGAGAGAGAGAGAGAGAGAGAGAGAGAGAGAGAGAGAGAGAGAGAGAGAGAGAGCGCAACACTTACAGTCTATGAAAGAAGGCACGCTCATTTATGGCAAAAGTATTGGCATCAAAATATACTTAAGTAGAACGTATAGGCTACTCATTATGCCGAATGTCACGTTGTTCTTGTATTATTATGAAAAAGCTTTGAAACATGCTGTAACTCATTCACTGTGACGAGAACCCTCTTTCTGCGCAGAGTAGCGCACGGTGCACACACGGGTTGAATGCAGGGTCTGTCATCCTTGCAGGATTCTTTTTAAAAACGGAGGGTGCAACCTCCGTTGGGGCCGTCAGCGTCGAAGTTCATGGGTCGAATGTTAAATGTGTTACTTTAACAATGATGCGCAGCTGCCTCTAATGTATAGCCTAATGATATCCCCGCTGCAACTTTATTTTATATTGGAATGAATGTCCCTTGTAGTGCTGTTGTAGTAGGATTGGACACACTCACTGTATCTATCTAGTTGTAATTTAATGTTCTCTCAGTATAGCCTATCAAAGGGCAGGAAAAAAATATGAATTGTCTATCCTGAGCTAAACCGAACCTGTATGGTGTTGAATGGTTCCGTTCGCTCCGTTTCTCTCTCTCTCTCTCTCGTTCTCGCTCTCTCATTGATATAATTGCCCGGTATACGAAATTTAGCCTAGGATATTTATTTGGTTATTTTATTGTTTTGAGGTCTACTCTCCTGAGTCTCCTCCATGCAGCTGTCATTGAGTATAGAAAGATAATTTACACCAGCCAGCTGACTGTGCTTAATGGTTGATATTATAAGAGTGCATGATGGTGAGAAAAAATTAAAAATCATCACGGAACGACAAGCAGGAGAGGGGACAATCCGTTGTCATTTTATTGTAGATTTAAAAGCAGCCTATTAGACTATATTGACTGTATATGTCTTGGATTTTACATGCAATGCTCCTGAGAGGATTATGGCGTGAGTAACAACGGACTTTAACATTAGTCCGTTGTTATAACCGTTGTTATTACCGTTGTTATATGTCATAGCACTCCCTCCCTCGCTCCATTACGCATGGTGCACTGTGCGCGCCCTTTCCCTCCATTGAGTTTTATGCATCCATTACAATCAATATTGCAGCGGTTGCAATAATATAACATTCCAAATAATCAGTAACATGTAGGCTATAGCCATGTCTGTCAAATAATATTTTATTTCAAGGCAATACAAAGCTATAGGCCTATGCCTACAGTAGGCCTATGATACCAATGTCGGGTCCGGTGTATGTTATGATGCCTCCTCTTGCCTCAGTTCCCCGACACCACGTCATTTCTCAAGAGATTGCTCTAATTCAAAATTGTATTTATTCTGTGAATCTCTAGTTAATTTTCCTGTATTCAGGTGACTCCAGACCAAACAGACTCGTTCGGACTATACCCTACAGTCCGAACGGGACGCCTCCCCATGTAACGCTCCCTTATGCATTGTACAATATTCAGCCCGGTAAGGAGTTTGAACGCACAATAAAGGAACATTGGTATATCCTCAGTAGCGACCCAAAATTGGCCACTACTTTCAAGGACATGCCCAGAGTTGTCTACAAACATCCTCCTAATATAAGACAAACAGTTGTCAAATCAGATCTCATCCCTAAAATGCCAGAATCATCATTTTTGACTCAAATCCCCGAAAGCAGATGCGCCCGATGCGCACAATTCATTTCACCGAAAAGAACCACACTTTTACGCACCACTAACGGGGAAACGTTTTGATATCAAGGGCACTATAACATGCACAACCAAAAATGCTAAAATGCCCATGCCTTCTATTATACAATAAAAAATCATGGCTGGGGCGCACTGACGTGCCATGGACACATGTCTTTCTAGACTTTTGCGAGAAATAGAGAACATTGTGGTTCTCTCTGGCAGCATTAGATAATTGCAGGCCAAATTAATTATATAATTTACGTTTATCACTCACACACTTCTGAGACCCAACCGGAGTGGCCATTCTATATCTATATCAGCTGCAGCTCCGCCAGAGCAATATTACTGAAGTTTGTTCGGTATCGTTTGTTCCCATTATTTATGTTATGTTATGGCCTCATTAATTCGAAAATGCGTCTTTTATTTATTCGGACAGCAGTCATATTTTGCGGAAATTCGCTGGTGACTGCTAGACCTTTGACCAATCAAAATGCGTTTATGTATTCATTATGCATCCAACTCCTGTTGAAGATGAGCGCATTGGTGCTCAAAGTGGGGTCCGGGGACACCTCTGGGGGGCAGTGATGCGCGGGTCAGGTTTTTTTCATAACCCGCCCCGCCACGGAGCACCAAAATGTACTTAAAGTACCAAAAGTAGAAAGTAGGCTAATATTCATTATGCAGAATGTCCCATTTCACAAATACAAATCTTGTATATTATATGGGGTGTGAAGTGGTTAATGTGAGTTTTGTAAACAATAATTATATATATAATAAATAATTATAGTGCAGTAAAAGTATAATATTTGCCTCTGAGAAGTAGTGGAGTAGAAGTAGAAGTATTGAAAATTGGAAGTACTCCTCCTCCTGTAAAGTATAAAGTAGCCTACATTTACTCAATGACCGGCTGCCGCTCCAAGCCGCTCCGGCCGGGGCCGCGAACCGTACGTTGCACGGACTGACATAAAGATATCGTGCGTATATAGAGCCTCCCCGATCAAGACTTCATTCAAATTTCTCCGTAATCCACACACAAGTATGTTTATAAACACCAAGTTGTGACAGTTAAGTTATATCACTCACCAGCCGATCAAAGAATACAATTTGAAACGCAAGTGACAGATTTTGGCTGAATTAACTCGCTTTGCGACTCGAGCCCCTCTCTCTCGCAGTGGTGTAAAGTAACTAACTAAGTACATTTACTCAAGTACTGTAGGCCCACTTAAGTACAATCTTGAGGTAATTTTACTTTACTAGATTATTTCCAATTTTCAATACTTTTACTCCTACTCCACTACATCTTAGAGGCAAATATTGTACTTTTTAGCCTATTCCACTATAATTATTTGAAAACTTTAGTTAGTAGCCTACTTGTTATATCTTGGTAATTGGTTATTATCACTAAACACACTTCAGCCCTCGCCATGGTTCTCATGACGCGAGCGTCATGGTGCCATGTCCCCCTGGTTTATAGCGGTGTTCGATTGTTGTTACATTGCCAACTCTCACATGAACATAAACGTTCAGATTTGAAACATAAAGTGCTTAACCCCGAGCCATGGATGTTACAAGGCGATCCAGACCGCGATAAGTAGCCGTATCTCCCGTATTGTTCAATAAAAAAATTAATCCGATCGCCAGCCATTTTCTCCAATTTTTCTCCGATACTTTCAACCATGCGACACTAATGGTTGGGAGGTGTATTGCACTCTGATACATTACAAAAAAAAAAGGAAAAGGCTGGCGATGGGATAAAATGCTTTTTATTTAACAATACGGGAGATACGGGTACTTATCGCGGTCCGGATCGCCCTGTAACATCCGTGGCTCAGGGGTAAGCACTTTATATTTGAAATCTGAACGTTTGTGTACATGTGAGAGTTGGCAATGTAAAAAAAAATCGAACACCGCTATAAACTGGGGGGACATGGCACCATGGTCCATGACTGTCATGGTATGACAGTCATGTTTCAGGGCTAACTTCAGCCCTATACACATTTCGGCCATTTGAAAATAGCCGATCTACAAGCTCACAATGCATGGCGATTCGACGCATTGTGGAGTGATTGATGCAACTTCTTGGATTTCTGCGATTAATTGTATAGCCTAAACAAAGCGAGACACGAGACTATACATACATCCCCTGCCAGCCTGCCCCCTGATCAAAAACTGTGGCTTTAGTTTTAGATTGTTGGAAAAGCCACAATATTACTCTGTGATCAATCACCACGGGACGATCATTTCATTGTGGATTATCCTATACTTCAATATGGCTTGGAATTTGCAACAGCAATGGTATTGAACTGAACATGAACTTGGACTGCTTTCGAGATTGATTGATTGAGAGGGCCGTGACTCTCTCTCTCTCTCTCTCTCTCTCTCTCTCTCTCTCTCTCTCTCTCTCTCTCTCTCTCTCTCTCTCTCTCTCTCTCTCTCTCTCTCTCTCTCTCTCTCTCTCTCTCTCTCTCTCTCTCTCTCTCTCTCTCTCTCTCTCTCTCTCTCTCTCTCTCTCTCTCTCTCTCTCTCTCTCTCTCTCTCTCCCCCCCCTCTCTCTCTTCCCCCTCTCTCTCTCTATCTTTCTCTCTCTCCCCCCCTCTCTCTCTCTCTCTTCCCCTTTCTCTCTCGTCTTTTTTTTGTTGCGGGCAGGAGCCGCGTTCATGTCCAGTGACCCTCCGCTTGTAGATCTGCTGATTTTTATATTTTATTTGAAAACTTGTGAAATGGGTAGCCTACTTCTAGCCTACTTTTGGTACTTTAAGTACATTTTCATAATTCCCCTAGACTGTGTTTTTATGAACCAAATTAAGTTGCAGTCGCAGACATGTTTGAATTGGATCGGACTTGATAGGCTAATCACCGGTCAGTTATGCCATATTTTGCACCCAAGTTTATATGAGGGGGGATAATGTGGAGATTGTGGACACCGCTGGTCGCAAGTTCTCCCGCATTTTGATTATCAATAGAGCATCCATGATCCATCCATCTGCATAGCTTTTTATTATAGGCTATAATTATTTATAATTGTGTCAACCTGAGGTGGTGGAGAGGCCGCCGTGCGCAATGACAGTTATATGCCCACAGCACTTCATGGTCTGCCCATGTGGCCCTTGTCTCTTTGACTGACCAATAAACCCCAAATGATGGACTTCTGATGAAAGTTTCACACGAGTTTTAAAGATGAATACAGTTATTAGCTTCTATATGGGGACAAAAAGCATCATAGAATAAATGCAAGCCTTTAATGGAGCCTGGATCTGCGCACAAACTCATTCATGAGGTAGGCCTATGATGAGAGATGATCTTTATTATTCGTATTAAAGTGTAGCTACTTTATATAGAACGTGTCACACGCACGTACGGTGCTGTGAAACAACAACAATCACGTGTGACGGTCTATTTTGATAACACTGCACACACACACACGCTATAATCACCATGACGGTTTATTTGACAGTCATCTGTCATGCACACACACGCACGCACGGTGCTGTGCATCAACAATATTCACGTGTGATTTTGTGCAGCCCTCATTGCCTGCCTCCTGTAGTCGCGTGACCCAAAAAAAAATGCATGCGTTGATGCGTGCGTTCGCTAAAAACGCATAAACTAAGTGTTAACGTGTAACCCGCGTAGGGCACGGGGGAAGGGTACGCGTGCACGCATGCACGTCCCATCGCGTCGCGTACCCATTGTGAGTCAATGGGAAAATAATAACAAGTTCACACGGTACAGTGCAGAGCAATACAAAAATCACGCGTTCATGTGACGCGTCAAGGTTTGACGTGGCACGGATCGAGCGCCATACACACACACACACACACACACACACACACACACACACACACACACACACACAGGAGCTGTACCTCAGAGTGTGTGATGCGTACTCCGTTGTAGAAGGACACCACAGTGTCAGCATCAGCATCTATCTTGGCAAACAGACCCTGTCCTCCTCCTTTGATCAGAGAGTCTGCTACAAACACCCTGACACACACACACACACACACACACACACACACACACACACACACACACACACACACACACACACACACACACACACACACACACACACACACACACACACACACACACACACACACACACACACACGATGAAAACCAGTGACATTGGAAGTGAGGACAGAAAACAAACAAAATGAGCAGCACAACATTGGAACTGGAACTATAGAATGATCTCTGCCCGCCTGGAAGACAGCCAAGGACCCCTGGGGGTCCCCGGACCCCACTTTGAGCAGCAGTGGACTAGATATAATAAACTTTATTTATAGCACTTTTCAAAAACAGGTTTACAAAGTGCTTAACAATACAAATACAATACATACACTGGAAATATAAAGGCAATACAATGATGGAAAATTTAAAAACAAAGGAAACCATACAAAAATAATAAGACCAAAAATAATAAGAGTGAAACCAGAGAACTAGGTGACTATTCATTCTAGCTGAAGGCCATTCTAAAGTAATGAGTTTTTAAAAGGTTTTTAAAAGTGGATACTGGCCTGTCTTAATTTGCAGGGGGAGTTGGTTCCACAGAAATGGAGCCCTAGCAGCGAATGACCTGTCACCTTCTGTCACAAGGTTTGTCTGGGGGGGGTCAAGTAAAAGTTTGTGTGCTGATCTAAGATTACGGGTGGGTTGGTGGGGAGACAGGAGGTCGAAAATATAAATAGGAGCAAGTCCGTTCAGTGCTTTAAAAACAAACAATGTCATTTTAAAATCAATTCTGAACGCCACTGGTAGCCAGTGCAGTGAAGCAAGAACAGGGCTGATGTGGTCATATCTCCTGGTTCTAGTAAGAACTCTAGCTGCTGTATTTTGAATGAGTTGAAGGCGATTGATTGATTTTTTGGGGGAGTCCAGAAAACAGTGAATACAGTAGTCCAAGTGGTTTGTGACAAAGGCATGAAAGTGTTTGTGCATCACTGAATGAAATAAATGATCTGATTTTAGAGATATTCCTGATTTGGAAGATGGCTGTTTTTGTAATGTTGGAAAAATGTTTAGAGAAATTGAGGTCTGAATCAAATATGACTCCCAGATTTCTCGCCTCATGAGTGCATTGTACCGGTAACCCCTGAGAGAGTAATAACTGGCTTACACTGGTGGTGGTCTTACCGTTGAGTCTCATAAGGGTCGGGCAGCAGGACATGTGTTCCAATGCAAGAGGAGGTGGACTTATCATAGGAGAACACTGGACCTTCAAACACAAACAACCACAAACATACATTCAAAAGAGTATGACTACAACTAAATGAAAATGGCCCTTTGTAGCCCGTTATGTTATTTTCTGTTTAGTTTGTAGAGTTGCTTAGTCCTTAGTTTGCCCTCAGTATCATTCCCATTCGTTCTTGATCTGTATTGTCCAGTTAAAGTTACTTTGTACATATTTGCACATTTCCTTAATTCATTGTTTTCATTCATTATTGTCACACCATGTAGGGGTGTTTGGTCCTTTTATTTGGTTTAACCATTCCCTATGTATTCCTGCGTTTTTCTTTAGTTAGGTAAGTAAGTTTGGAAATTGTATAATTTTTCTTTTGGTTAGGATTTAGGTTAGGGGTAAGATTGTCTTTATTAGTTAGTTAGCCTTTTTACTAACATCGAAACCGCCCTGAAGTCATTGTGCACTGGTGAGAAAAAAGACAAAAAAGAGCTTGAAGTCTCTGCTAAGAAAAATAAATAAAAACAATTCATTTTTGAAAACGACTTTGTCCTCCATTATTATGTCTCCTCCCCTCCCCTAGGCAGGGGGGTCGTAACATAATTGACTTGAAAAGTCATTAAGTCAAAATGAACGCTGCCTATGACATACCATCAGATGTGACCTCGAAGCGAGGGGGCGTGTCCTCTGTGCCCGAGGGCAGCAGGGTGGCGAGTCGAGCCTTGATCAGCTCTCCGTCCACGAAGGTCCCGTAGAGCGCCGTGCGCCCGTCTGGGTAGACGTACGCTATGGACTCCCCCGTCATCTCCCCCTCCGAGTTCACCTCGCCATACACACTGCCCCGGTCCTACACACACACACACACACACACACACACACACACACACACACACACACACACACACACACACACACACACACACACACACACACACACACACACACACACACACACACACACACACACACACACACACACACACACACACACATTTTAACCATTTATTTATGTCCACACAAAGGAGAGCAAACAAGGACACACATATTAAAGGTGCAGTAAGATTAGATTACATCACAAAATCATGGCATCTGTTTTCATGATACAATAAGCATGTCACTCAGTACTCTATGGGTATAAGTAACAGCGTCTCTGCCATATATGGCGGCTGCCAATTATAGCAGAGACGGCACAATACTTTGCCGGCCTTTTTGACTCCTTTTTGAGCATCCTAAGTTGTTGGAAGTGGAACCCTCTAACAACCAGTCTGTGGGTATAATGTCCTAGGCTGACAAATATAAAAACAATAGTCTGCACCTATAGCCCAGCTCTGAGATGGTATGTATGAGTAGTTGGTATTTAATGATCTTGTTCATAAAGGCTTCCTATAGGCTAGAGTCAAAGGTGCAGACTGCCTCTAATACAGACACTTCTCTGGACTCAACCACAACAGCATCTGTATTAGCTATCAAAAGAAGCTATCAAAAGAAGCTATGTAAAAGCTATGTAAAGATGTCTGGGTCTATGTAAAGGTGTGTGGGTTATCACAGAGATGAAACATGGATGGAATGACACGGCAATGTTTGTACACACACGCGTGTGTGCACACACACACACACACACACACACACACACACACACACACACACACACACACACACACACACACACACACACACACACACACACACACACACACACACACACACACACACACACACACACACACACACACACACACACACACACACACACACACACACACTTTAAGTAAAAGTAGCAATACCACATACCACGAAACATGTAGTAAAACTTCAATATTTGACTCGAGTTAAAGTACTAAAGTATTGGCATCAAAACATAATAAACTACCAAAATGAAACTACAACATTTTCCCCAAAAATTCTAACCTTTTCATAAATATCAGGTGTTCCCCCGACCCGACATTGAGAAACGTTGAGTTCACACAGCGAAATCATCAGTTCCAATTTAACCCATTCAATCCGGGGACGCATCAGTGTCATTTTAGATTTCTTTGGCTATTCAAAAATAGCAGATATACAAGCTCTTGGTGCGGCACCATGTGCCACACTACGAGCTTGTAGATCTGCTAATTATTTTTAAAAATCGTGAACATTTGTGAAAATCTTTGAATATATATATATATATATATATATATATATATATATATATATATATATATATATATATATATATAAGAAAGAAAAACCTTCCCACTGCTTCTCTTAGGAAGGGACTGCACACTCCAATGACGATGAACAGGACTCAGACTCAGTTAATGCTTCATTTTTTTAAAATGCTTTAAAAAATGAAGCATTTTTGCTTTATTTTCTGCAGAAAACTAGTGCAGAAGGTCATTGCCCTTGACTGCGAGAAAGCCTTTGATTGCTTGGAATGGAAATACATACTGTCCACTCTAAAACATTTTGGCTTCGGGGAAACATTTATAGATTGGATCAATATAATTTACGCCCATCCTGAGGCATCAATTGTCACTAATGGGGAGGTCTCACGACCTTTCCATCTTATGAGAGGGGTGAGACAGGGGGACAGCTGTTCGCCATATCTCTTCAATTTAGCCATCGAAGTTCTAGCCAGTCAGATTAGGGCTAATCAAGAAATCGCCCCAATCCAAGTTCACAATACTGTCAACCATCTGTCCCTATTCGCGGATGATATGACTTTATTTATTTCCCGCCCTAAAACGTCTATCCCACCTTTATTACATTTAATTGAGACATTTGGTAGTTTTTCGGGCTATAAGATCAATTGGGAAAAAAGTGAATTGATGCCCATTTCTGAGAATGTTGATCCAAGCTTCCTGCGTACGACACCCTTTAAGGTTTCCACAGACAAATTTAAAACCCTGGGTATAATAGCCACTCGTAAACATGGGGAACTTCTAAAGAAGAACTGGGATTGCAAGATGCAGCAGTTGAAAAATAACATTGAATTCTGGAACACTTTACCCATATCCATGGTTGGTCGTATTAACGCCATAAAGATGGTCGCTCTGCCTAGATTTTTATACATCTTCAATTGCTTACCGGTGTTTATACCTCTCTACTATTTCAAAAAGTTGGATTCTGTTGTTTCTTCTTTTCTTTGGAGTAACAAATCTGTGAGGATATCTAAAAAACATTTATGTAAGTCTAAGGCAGCAGGGGGCTTCGGGCTACCACAATTTAAATTGTACTACTGGGCAGCTAACTTGTTTGCGCTGTCATTTTGGCGCAACTGCCTATCAGCAGAGCATGTAAATGGACCAACTTGGCTGCAGATTGAGATGGCTTCAGTTGGTGTTACCTCTCTTCCTGCATTACTTAATAATCCAGCCAAGCGTAAAATACCATTTACCATTTTTTTACCATAACCAACCCTATTATACTTAACTCTTTAAAAATATGGAAACAAATTCAGTCATTTCTTAACCTGCCCAAGGTGCACTTGGATAGTCCAATCTGCCATAACCATGCCTTCCCTGCTGCCTTAACAGACCCTGTTTTTTCTACTTGGAAGAACAAAGACATTGCAACTATTAAGGATTTGTATGCAGAGGGTATCCTCTTGTCTTTTCAACAACTACAAAAGTCTCATAACCTGCCAGCAGCTCACTTCTTTAGGTTCCTTCAGATCAGGAACTATCTTAGGACTCATATACCTAACTTTATACATTTACCGAAACACAATATACTAGACAGTATTCTTCAGCTTACACCTGGTTATATGGGTTCAGTTTCCTCTTTCTATGACATTCTACAGGCTTCTGATGTTGTTTCCAGTGATAAATCTAGGTGCGACTGGGAGAGGGATTTGGATATTACAATTTCGGAAGATCTTTGGGAGTCAATTTTGGGTGAAATTCATTCCAGTTCTATAAATGCCAGACACACCCTGGTTCAGTTCAAAGTTGTGCACAGACTACACTATTCAAAGTCAAGGCTTCATGCCATATATCCCAATACCTCTCCCTTATGTGATAAGTGCAAGCAGGAGACCGGCACACTTGCTCATCAGTTCTGGTTCTGCTCAAAACTAAACACATTTTGGTCACTTATTTTTGATTATATTTCAAAGGCTTTCAATAAAAATATTGATCCACTGCTGGCTATCTTTGGATTTGTGACATTCAATCCCTCCATTAAATCATTTGAGGGTCGTGCCATCTCTTTGTGCACACTGCTGGCCAAACGTCTAATTTTGCAACAATGGAAATCTGAATCTAGTCCTCTGTTCCAGCAGTGGCTTAGAGACTTGGGCAATGTTCTACATATGGAGAGAATTCGGTATGCAATCATCAAAAAAGAACAGGTCTTTCTGAAAATATGGCAGCCCCTGTTGGATAGGTGGTCGGTCTCCTGCGACGGAGCCCGTGCTCGAGGTGACCCCTCAAGTGTTTGAGAACGGTGTGGGTTGAGCTTTGTTTGTATAATACGTGCTGTCATGTCATCTACTAGGATACTCTTTTGGCTGAGTTTTATTTTCTTTTTCTCAGGTTTTGCTTTTGTCTTTTTTTTTCTCTCGCCTTTTCCTCTTTTTGCCCTCTTTTCTGTACTTTTTAATACCATGTAATTTACTTTCTTGTGAGGGTTGGGAGGGGGGGTTTGTGTTTGTCTTGTGCGTTTGTTTTTTTTCACAGAAAATTAGAAGAGTTCTGTCATTGTTTATCCTCCTGTAAAACTGACTTCTTCAATAAAAATTATGTGAAAATAAATGAAAACTAGTGCAGAAAATAAAACAAAAATGAAGCATTTTTTAAAGCATTTTTGAAAAATTAAACATTAACTGAGTCTGAGTCCTGTCCATCGTCATTGCAGTGTGCAGTCCCTTCCTAAGAGAAGCAGTGGGAAGGTTTTTCTTTCTTATATGCATTATCTTGCCAAACCAGCACCTCTGCCCTGGATGTGCACGAGAGCTACCTGACTATATATATATATATATATATATTCTAATATATGCTTCTGGGGGGTCCATGGAACAACATATTTTGAGATGGAGGTCCGCGGCCAAATACATTTTTCACCTTGACATGAACCACTGATATTATAGCAGCATACATTTTTTAAACTGCTAGGATTTAGAAGACATGCTTTCCCGGTCTTAATGGGCAAAGCAATTGTGGGAAGTTGCAGAGGCATCACTATCACACACATTTAACCACCTGTACTAAATGTTCCTACTGACAGGGTAGTAGACCCAGCAGGCCCCATGGTGTACTAAATGTTCCTACCAGTGTTGATTTCGTCGACTAAAACTATGACAAAAAATGCTCGTCCACTACCTTTTTTCACTGACGAAAACTAGATTAAAAACTAGATAAAAACTAAGCTATGATGACTAAAACTAAGACTAAATATATTGACAATTTCGTCAACAAATAAAAACTAGACTAAAATGTTAGTGAGGGAAGTAATTTTATATTTGGTTGCACTCGTGTGTTGAAAATAGCAGATCTACAAGCTCACAACGCGTCGCGCTGCGACGCGTTGTGAGCTTGTAGATCTGCTATTTTCAGCATGCAACCAAGTGTAAAATCAGCCGTTACGACGCCATCAAGGCTCAAGGACAAAATACATTTTAGTCGACTAAATCAACTGTAGATCTAGTCGACTATAATTTTATGATATTTAGTCGACTATAACTAGACTAACAGTAAAACATTTCAGATGACTAAAATATGACTAAAACTAAATGGAATTTTATTCAAAAGACTATGACTAAAACTAAATCAAAATTTGCTGACAAAATCAACACTGGTTCCTACTCACAGGGTAGTAGACCCAGCAGGCTCCATGGCGGACGTTGTGTCTGTACTGGCCCTTGAAGGACAGCCGTCCCTGGCTGTCGTACTCTGTGGCCGGTCCGCTCAGCTCTCCGTCTACGTAGGAGCCCTGCAGCACGCCCCCGTCCTCATAGGTGTAAGAGCCCCGACCCTGGAGAGCATCCTCCACATAGAAACCCTCCAAGGTGCTATGGAGGGGGAGGGGGGGGAGAGAGAGAGAGAGAGAGAGAGAGAGAGAGAGAGAGAGAGAGAGAGAGAGAGAGAGAGAGAGAGAGAGAGAGAGAGAGAGAGAGAGAGAGAGAGAGAGAGAGAGAGAGAGAGAGAGAGAGAGAGAGAGAGAGA
>NC_139955.1:48137779-48167779 GCF_963454915.1 Gymnoscopelus microlampas
AACTGAGCCGTACGGGTCCATTTGTACACTCTCAGAGTTACAGCCCTCAATGAACCCTGAGGGTCCCTGGATAAATAACATAAACCATCATAAACTCTTTTTTCATAAAAACTTTATTTCGGTGGATTATTTCTCGACTTCAACAATAGATTGAAGGACTAATCAGGCTTTCCAACCATATAAAACACAATACCAATTGTTAATATTGAAGTGGAGAAAGAAATAAAGTTTGCAAGCCTTTTTTTTTAGGAGTTTAATTAGTTTCCAGAAGGTCATGTTGAATGCTATTAGAATAAAGAATCTGCATGGCAGTGTGAAGAGGATAGACTGATAGATATACAAGACCAGACAGACTGTGTCTGTGTGTGTGTGTGTGTGTGTGTGTGTGTGTGTGTGTGTGTGTGTGTGTGTGTGTGTGTGTGTGTGTGTGTGTGTGTGTGTGAGATAGATCATTTTGTCCTGGTCAGGTGGAAACCTTGTATGACCAAAACTGTTTCTTTTCAGAAAATAGAAAAAAAAGAAAGACAAAAAGAACCTTTTCTTTTGGACATACAAGGTCACAAGCATGAGCCGTGTATAATATATAAAGCTGAACCCAGAGACCACAGAACCAGCTGTGAACTCCAATACCCAGAATGCAACACTGGTGTTTAGAGCAACATTCATAATGTGTAGATGTGTGTTACTACAGTATGTAGGCCTACAGTAGAGGATGATATGTCACACTCTGAATTAAAAAAACCTACTGCATCTAGTCTAGTGTACTGGTTCTCAATGTCTGGTGCGGGGACCTCCAGCGGTCCCAAATGGACCCTTAAAGGTCTGTAACTCTCAAAGACCTGTAAGGGTCCATTTGGTTCCATTTGTTACACTCTCAGTCACAGACCAGTCATTGAGAATGTAGTGCAAGGGTTCCCAAACTGTTCAGGCCGCGACCCCCCAAAATAATCTTATTTGAACTGGGGACCCCCCAAAATAATCATATTTGAACTGGGGACCCCCCAAAATAATCATATTTGAACTGGGGACCCCCCAAAATAATCATATTTGAACTGGGGACCCCCCAAAATAATCTTATTTGAACTGGGGACCCCCCAAAATAATCATATTTGAACTGGGGACCCCCCCACCCTGACAACCACCCTGACAAGCATTCTGAATTGTAGGCATTACATTTTGACTCAGTTCCACAGATAAATATTGTGAAAATAGCCGATCTACAAGCTCACAAGCTACAAGCTGTGAGCTTGTATATCTGATATTTTCAAATTGTCAAATATTTCTTACGTAATATTTGACAATTTGGCCAATTTGGTGTTAAGGTCTTAAAAGTCATTAAATTGTCACTTTGTGCAGATACCCTGTATATACTTATACTGTATGTTGGTTTGTTTACTGTTGAGTGAGAAAACTATATTGCACATTAAGATAATCATCTGGGGACCCCCCAGTATGGAACCAGTGATGTAGTGTACAATGGCAGAAGTTGAACAGTATTCACGCGGGAGGAGTGAGACATGCAGAGTAGAGTAGTGTATTATATATATATATATGCTTAACCCATTAAGACCGGGAACACATCGGTGTCAGTTTAAGATTTCTTCGGCTATTCAAAAAAATAGCAGATATACAAGCTCAGCGCAAAACATCTTTTATTAATGAACTCAAATCTTTGCTTCTGGGGGAGTGGGGGTCCCTGGAACAACATATTTTGAGATGGGGCTCCGCGGACAAATACATATCATTTTGGGGGTCCTTGACATGAAAAAGTTTGAGAAACACTGATTATAACAACATAAGTTTTTTCAAAAAGCTGTTAGGATTTATTTGTAGATATTTGTATTTGTAGATTCCACCAGAAGCAAAGATTTGAGTTAAACATTTTTGCTTTAAAAAATATATATATTCAAAGATTTTTTCATGATTTTTAAAAAATAGCCAAAGAAATCTTGACACAGCTGCTGCGTTCCCAATTTTAATGGGTTAAATACAGGATGTACTGTAGATATGCATGTACATGTATTAAATACATGAATATGTATGGAGGTCACACTAGTTAAGAGAGTATAGAGTACACTGACGTCACGTCACTTCCGTTACCTGGAGAAATCTAATAGACTTTAGTGACATCACATAATGTAACTGTGTTCCAAAAATATACATAAAAAATGACCATTTGACTTAATCAACTGATAGTGAAATGTAACGGGAACAGAAGTGACGTCAGACGTGTTTATTCTATTCACTCATTGACAGTATTTGACTCACATTAAAGCCCATATGAACCTTTTAAAAGAGGCTCCTCACTTACTTCCTGAATTGATCATTAACTGAGCGAAACGCTGATTTGTACAATAATATTACTGTGTGTGTGTATATAATGAACTGATCCTTCCTGTGTGATTGATCTATAATATGAAGGAGACAGTCACGTTTATACATTAAATTCTGCCGTCGTTGGCACCGGGTGAAAAAAAAAAAGGGTTACAAAAATTGCGGGATAAAAATTATTTTAAAAAAAAAGAAAAAATCTGCCGTCGTAAATCTAATGCCGTTTGTTCAGCTGATGTGTGCTTTCTAGTCTCGCGCGGCCAGACAACATTTCCACAATCTCCCAATGCTTCACAGTAGAGTCTGGAACTAAACCTCCCGGAAGTCCAGAACGGAAGCTGTCGTCTGTTCCTTATTTTGATACCGTTCACGAAAACATCTTTTAAAATATCTTCACACTTTATATCTGATAAGCAGCAAGCTATACAGACATCGATTATTTTTGTGCGATTGCGAAGACGAAACGGAAGCGGAGAGGAGACGTCACGTCTTTATCCTCTGATCATTTTCAGAGCTTCTGTTGCTCCAGAATGTATGACGGACAGACAGACAGACAGACAGACTGTCTGACAGACAGACAGACAGACAGACGGAGGCATTTGAACATTGTGGGACGCAACGGTCTGGCTGGCGAGACGGGCAGGCTTACCCAAAACTTTTTCCACAATCAACTCAAACTATCTTTCTAACATGGTTTCATATAGAGCACAACTTTTGATCAACTAACTACATTTGGCATGTTTTTATGTCCGTTATGCTCTTACACTAGTTGACTCGTTGACTCCAACGGCACGTAGGAATTCACTATTCTGGCAACGTTTGTCCTTAGAGACGGCGATGAGGCGATGTAGCCGTCTGGCACCATGTAAACAAAAACAAAACGATAGACAACACCCGTCTGTCACGATGGCACCTGGAAATGTTTTCAGACATAATTATATAATCAACTGGCTCTTCTATAGATGAGGAAATGGCTTCCGGTGGATCTTCAGTATTTCCAGTATTTTTTGCACATGGCAGACGATAGCTCGACTCATAAGCTTGACTTAAATAATCCATCGCAAGGCGCTGTCGCTTCTTACAATCGGCTTGAAAACGTCTGATAAACAGCGAAAATAGCCGATCTACAAGGTCACCACGCGTCGCATGGCGACGCGTGGTGACCTTGTAGATCTGCTATTTGCGCTTCACGTCGCATGACGTATAAGTATACAGTGTTTTAAGTGGCTTAGGGTTGTTTCTAAAAGGCAAAAAGCAGCATCAGTCTTCAGAGTCGAGATGTTGTTCACCTGCGTCTTACTTTAGGAGACTTCTTTTTGTCTCCTCACTTCCTCCCTCAGCTTCCTCTCTCCTCACTCCCCCGTAGCCCTTTACTTAACGTGTCCCTCACCCCCCCCCCCCCCCCCCCCCCCCACACACACACACACACACACACTCTCTCTACCGACCGGCTTCGAATGCTATCAATGCATTGAATGGCACATTATCACGTTTTATCAGACCATTGAATGGGCCAAGTAGGCGACATACTGACCTACCCGCGATTTATCAGACCATTCATTGGGCGTTATCAGGAGATACTGACCTACCCGGAGGCAGAGCAGTCCCCACAACATGATTTACCATTCTGTGCCTATCGGTACATAACTCCAACGGTGCTGAGTATAGCTCAAGCGAACTGGAGCCATGTGAGGGACCACCGAGCGAGCTAAAGCGAGCGTTGCGACGTTCGGTTTCGGTTCCGTCATGGTCCGAAACCGAAACGTAACTTTATATAAGTCATCTCCGTCGGTAGGTCAGTATCTCCTGATAACACCCAATGAACGGTCTGATAAATGGCGGGTAGGTCAGTATGTCGCCTACATCGCCCATTCAATGGTCTGATGAAACGTGATAATGTCCCATTCAATGCATTGATAGCATCCGAATCAGGTGCTCTACCTCCCCATCCATCTGTCCCGTGTGTGTTCAGCCTTTTCACTCCAGCAAATGTCACCCTCCTTGATTCACTGGCCTCGCTGTGCGGGGGGGGGGGGGGGGGGGGGGGGGTTCTGAAATGTACAGGTGCATAAAGTTGTTCACACATCTCTTCTGTTAGGGACCGTAGAACCACAGAAAGCATTTCATTGGCGCTTTGGATGTCATGTGTCTAGAACGCTCGCACTGCTGTGCTCAAACATCCTCTCATCTGTGTTACTAGCACAAAGGGACAGTTCACCCCCAAAATGACAGAAAACGATAGACTGGAATTCATGGATATGTTTTAGTTTTTGTCTCTAAGCCAATAATTTGATGACCGGCAGCGGTTCCGGTAGGAGACACAAAGAGTCTCCTTTGTATCTCCTACCGGAACCGTTGCCTATTGGCTTAATGCGACAAAAAACAAACAATATCCATGAATTCAAGGGGTGACTAAATCGATAGGAGAAAAAAAAGTCATTTTTGTGGGTGAACTACCCCTTTAAGCTGAAACAACGTCAACGTGTCCACATACTGTACCAGCTCTAAACAGTGAGATAAAAAAACGGGTTCTGGAAACGGTTCCAAACGTGATGGAACCCATTCCGGGGTCTCTGTGTCTCTCAGCAGCTGCTGCAGGCCCAGCCCCGCCCCTCCTCGTCTCCCTGGTCCCGCCCCCTCCCCCCCCCGCCCAGGTTGATGGTGGTGTCGGGCGGAGGCTGGCTGAGCACCAGGGGCTTCTGGGACTTGAGCTTGTGAGCCACGGTCATGAAGATGGCCTCCACGTGGTCGCTGCTGCCGCGCGGCGGTGTGGGGGCCACGGGGCCGGCGTCCGGCTGGCCGGCCGTGGGGTCCTTGGCCGACGTCTCGAACAGCGGCATGGAATGGGCGTCGGCAAACTGCTGGGCCAGGTCCGTGTTCACCTGGACGAGATAGAGGTGGAGCTTATTAAGCAGGTTTTACCGTTAAACACATGGTCACATGAAGAAATATGTTTTTCACACTTTCAGAGCGTATCCCTGGTCATAATAGGGACATACCTAACCCTACATAGACCCTTATGGATATACTATATGAATCTTGAATCTTGAACACAGGAGGTGAATTTAATTCAAGTCCACAAGATGGTCACATATTTCGGCAGGTCACCGTTATTTATCCAACTCAAGATGGCGTCCAGACGGTGTATTACTCGCTTTAAAACGGCATGTTAAAATATGCATGTGAAAACATTTGAGGTGATGAACCAGTCTCAGGAGCACCGCCTCTGTCTCTCCTGACCAGAGACTCAGCGTGCGTCTTGTTCCCATAGCCCGAGTAGATGGGGCGGTCGGTTGCTACTCTGGTTCAAGGTTCAAGGTTCCTTTATTTTGTCTCCCTTGTCAGAAAGTTGTCTTGGAAACAAGGACCAGCTGCATTACAATACAGTACAAAAAAACATTTTTTTTTAATCGTGGAAATTTGTGAAAATCTTTAAATATATAAACATTTTAACTCCTTGACATGAAAAAAAGTTTGAGAACCACTGATATTATAGCAACATAAG
The DNA here is from genome assembly GCF_963454915.1 of Gymnoscopelus microlampas. Classification (NCBI taxonomy): domain Eukaryota; kingdom Metazoa; phylum Chordata; class Actinopteri; order Myctophiformes; family Myctophidae; genus Gymnoscopelus; species Gymnoscopelus microlampas. The sequence continues at coordinate 48,143,616 of NC_139955.1, forward strand.
TTTAAAAAATAAAACTGTTAGGATTTAGAAGATATTTGTAGAATCCCCCAGAAGCAAAGATTTGAGTTAGAAATGTTCACTTTGACTTTTTTTACCTTGTAAACCTGTGATGTGACAATAAACCTGATTCTGATTCTGATTCTGATATCTATATTCAAAGATTTGCACAAATGTTCACGATCTTTCAAAAAAAATATCAGATCTACAAGCTCATAGCGATCTGCTATTTTTCTAATAGCCAAAGAAATGTTAAAAAAATGACACAGATGTGTTCCCGGTCTCAATGGGTTAAATAAATCAAATCATATCAAACCCACTCATACCTGCACGGCGTGGTGGAGGTCACACTTGTTGCCCACCAGGATGCGGGGCACCTCGGTGCCCAGCGCGTGCTGCCGGCACTCCTCGATCCAGGCGGGCAGGCTGCGGAAGCTGGCGGCGCTGGTGATGTCATAGACGAACACCACGGCGTGCACGTTGCGGTAGTAGTGCTGCACCATGGACTTCCTGAAGCGCTCCTGGCCCGCCGTGTCCCACAGCTGGATCTGAGGACGACGCACAGAGACAATGCATTCATAATATGAATTATACACATAAACATACGTACATCACATATTTTTAACACGGTCACTTTTTCTATGCTGTTGAGTAACCTCTTGTCACCATTCTTTCCACCTCAGAGGAAAGTCTGGTTGTCTCCGCCAGGCCGAAGGCATGGTGGAGAGTATGTTTTACCCTCCGTCTGTCCGTCCGTGTGTGTGTGTGTCCGTGTGTGTGTGTGTCCGTGTGTGTGTGTGTCCGTGTGTGTGTCCGTCCGTCTGTGACCATAGAGATACTGTGTACCGATTTGCATGACGCTTGTTACAAACACAACACAACCTCTATTATAACTTGTAATAGAGGTTACAACCTGGCGGATACTTTTTCTAGTATTTGTTCTAAAACTAGCCTGTGATCCGGTTTAGAAAAAATGTGGTTGGTTCCGGTTGGTGTCACATTGTTTTTGTTCCCCACATAATGCCAATCAATTAGTTTAGTCTCACTAGTCGTGCTACGAGTTAGAATAAAAGATGGACATAGATACCAAACCATTATTATAACTAAAGCAACCAAAACATTATACCAAACTAAACACGTTTTAAACTAGGGGAATCATTTTGGAGATGCACGGCGCCGGTGGTTCCGGTCGTTGGTTCCGGCCGCCTGATGACAGGCTGTATGGTCTGTGTGTCATCTACAGAGCACAGACAGACAGACAGACAGACAGACAGACAGGCTGTATGGTCTGTGTGTCATGGTGACACTGCAGTTGTTGACAGGTCAATAGACAGTCTCATGATGTGTTAAGCCTTATAATGTGGATGGAGATATTTAGTTTTTTATAAACATTGTTGTGTAGACATGCAGGAAAACAACATTTTAAACAAAGGAGGAACCTAATACCCGTGTACGTGTGGAGTGGACATAACCTGAGAGCTTACAGACCCCCTCTGTCACCCTCATGGGTCCATTCTGTTAGATCTGTACGGTCAAAAAACTAATAATGTTACTCTTGTAAGGAGGGCTTCCTCTGTTCACCTTCCTTGGCCATGAATGTTCTAACAAACCAGACTCAAACCACCATGGAGGTTGTGGGTTCGAATCCACCGTGGTGCATCCGGCTTTGTCCAGCGTCTATACGAACACAATTGGCCCGTGTTCAGGGGAGGGACGCCCATAATTCTGCTTTGGCAATGTAAACGTATGTTTTCTCATGCCAATAAAGCCCTTTGAATTGAATTGAATTGAAGCCGGACCTTCCTAAGAACTGAGTTCATGCTTCCTTAAACGCATGAGGAGTGAGCAGGCCTTCTTATCACCTGACGGGGGGGGGGTTCCCCGGTAGGACGTAGTGCATCAGGCGCCCCGCTTGACCAGGGGAGGCAGTATAGAGACCAGGCTTACAGCATGTTTTTTTGTGAGGGTACCAGTGGTTCTCAAACTTTTTCATGTCAAGGACCCCCTAATTGACACTTATTACCCCGCGGACCCCCATTTGAAAAGATAAGCCAGGGACCCCAATAAGAGAATGTTTTTACGGCTCTCTAGCAGTGATTCTCAACCATTTTAATTTCAAGGACCCCCAGTTTGACATGCATTAGGCTACGGACCCCCATTTAATGGCATTTATACCTCTGGGACCCCAATTCACATTGTAAAACCAATGTTAATTTAACTCTGAGAGTGTACAAATGGAACCAAATGGACCCGTTAGGGTCCATTTGGTTCCATTTGTACACTCTCAGAGTTCCATTTGGTTCCATTTGTACACTCTCAGAGTTACAGACCCATAAGGGTCCATTTGGTTCCTGTCCATCATCTAGCTGGGGATCCCCTGGAACCCCCTCAAGTACCCCTGGGGGTCCCCGGACCCCACTTTGAGAACCAATGCCCTAGGGGACACGGGGAGAACATGCAAACTCCACACAGAGTAGGCCCTTTCACCAACCCCTAGGTGGGGCCCACAGCGTCCCTGGTGGGAATCGAACCCAGGACCTTCTAGCTGTGAGGCGACAGTGCTACTGACCGTGCCCCCTTGTCTGTGTGCATGATGACTGTTAGTGTTTACACACTGCAGGTACTGTATGATGTCACTGATACTGCATGATGTCACTGATACTGTATGATGTCACTGATACTGCATGATGTCACTGATACTGTATGATGTCACTGATACTGCATGATGTCACTGATACTGTATGATGTCACTGATACTGCATGATGTCACTGATACTGTATGATGTCACTGATACTGTATGATGTCACTGATACTGTATGATGTCACTGATACTGTATGATGTCACCGATACTGCTGCAGCATGAATGTCATGCAGCTGCATATGATGTCATTGATGCAGCATGCATGACGTCATTAGAGCCGTTATGACGTCACAGTGATGACTCAAGAGTACAGTACCTTGATCTTCTCTCCGTCTATGTCCACCAGCCTCTCTCTGAAGTCCACCCCTATGGTGGCCTCGGTCTTGCTGGGGAACTTGCCGGCGGTGAAGCGGTAGGTGAGGCAGGTCTTCCCCACGCCAGAGTCTCCGATCACTATGATCTTAAAGATCCTCGTCCTGGGGGGAGGGAGAGCCGAGGAGGAGAACTCTGATGCTGCGCCCACACCCGCCATCAGGTTCTCTTATCGATCTGCAGCGACGATCGATATAATCAGCGATTATCGTCGATCCGATCCGATGGAGGTGTCGATGTGTTGCACTTTAGTGAAGAAGTGTGTCTGCTAGCAGAGAGGCTACAGAGACTAGCCTCCTGTGTATTAACACATAATAACACTCATATCTGACTCACATGCACACACATAGTAACACAGATCAGTATTTATAACATTATGGTTCATAATAATAATAATAATAATAATAACATAAAACACCACGGAGCTGCTTCTGTCTGGACACGTAGTGTTGTCAACCCCACATCACGCCTCCCTCTCGTGAGATGTAAAAGGCTGCGCGCCGGAAGGAAAACAGCAGATCTAGAAGCTCACCACAGTGACCGTGAGAGCTGGACGGCGACGCGTTGTGAGCTTGTAGATCTGCTGTTTCTCCCGTCGCTGCGCCGCACACCGAGGAGCCCCCAGTATCAGCCCCGCAAACTGGCCTCGATTAGGGTACTTTTTTAACCTTGTTTGTTTATGTGAGGCATAGCTGAGTCTCTTTATTATTATTATTATTATTATTATTATTATCACAACAACAATAATAATAGTAATAATAATAATTATTACCCATATTAAAATAAGTGTTAAATATCTTTATTTTCTGATAGTAATCATTGCTATAGAGTGTTGGGTCTCCTTGTCTTTCAGCTCTTTAGTAAACATATACATTTAAGGTTGGGGATACACATCCTAACAAATCAGGATAAACAAGTCAAACCACCATCATTAGATGTGATAAACAAATTGTCCAACAAGTCTATTTATATCTATTATTATGCTATATATTATAATAGTTTTTATGACCAAAGGTCTGTCTGCTGGTCAAGGGGAAAAAAATAACCTAGGATTAGTTTGGCGTTGCGTCACATCCGGTCCCTAGTCCATCTGTCCAATGATCAGACAGTAACGGAGGAAAAAGATGACGTCACATCCGCTCCCGAGGAACTAAAGCGATGGAGACTCTGCATAGTTCCTATTATTAACACACTGATTCATTCACTGCTTATTACCAGGTAATAATACATTTAAAACCACTATACCATCATTACTTATAGCAGTATTATTATAATATATTATTATATTACACTGTGTTTGTTGATCACTATAGAGAGAGAGACTATAGAGGGAGAGAGAGAGAGAGAGAGAGAGAGAGAGAGAGGGGGGGATATGAGAACAACAGTTCCCGGAAGTTCTTTAGCGTTCTAACAGTTCTATTTGAAGAGGCGGAATTGAGAGTTTATGGTCATTCATTAATAGTTGTCAGTTCAATAAATGCATCAGTTTTAGCCTCAGATCAACACTATCCTAGATGTATTTTATCGATTTTCACATATTTATATATATATGTTTATATCTACGAGAGTCTTAGCTCCACCCACCCCAGATTGTCCTGGAATGTCACCAGTAAAGCCCGTATTTCTCCAAACATGTACAAATGATAAATATAAGGTGCTTACCCGTTTGCCCCAAATGTTAACTAGCGGTCCGGACTCTTTGTGTAATGTATTAGTCCATATTTATCAATAAAGAAGTGTTTTAATCCCGTCTGTGGCCGAACGCCATGTTTCCTCCTCGTTTACTTCCTGTTTACATTGAGTGTCATTCCGGCTTTCACCGAATGCGCCCCGTCACTACCGCCCATTGGGAACTTCCGACATAATCGGCCACAGACGGGATTAAAACACTTATTTATTGAAAAATACGGACTAATACATTACACAAACACTCCGGACTGTTAGTTAACATTTGGGGCAAGCGGTTAAGCACCTTATATATATTTCTTTTAAGTCAAATACATCTACGATAGTCTTGATCTAAGGCTACATTAACTGTGTTTATATATTATTGAAACCGATATGTGTAACTATAAAGTCATTATTAATACATTAACATATTCCCTAAGCTAATGAACAAAACAATCAAAACAAAACCATGTATGTACAATTAAATCGCATAAAGAAATTACATGAAAAAAGTTACTTAGATTTAGATCAATACCAAAATACATTAACTAATAAATGATGAAGTTGTTATAAGTTAATCTACCCAGCAGCACAAAGTCATTAAAATAAGCATCAACATTACCAGCTGCAACATTAAAGTAATAAACACATTAATGCATTACTAATTACAATCTATTAACATGATTGTGTGTATGCAGCACCCAGGGCTTAAACAGGTCTTACTAAATACATATACTCCACTACGACTACGCCAGTTGGAATTTCACCTACCACCAATTAAGTCTTTAACTTTAGATAAAGAGGTTCCTGTAACAGAGCTTAGGAACTTTGTAGAGAGCTCAGTATTCTCACAAGCCAGACTGTTGTCTCCCACAGTGTTCAAATCTGTCTGTCTGTCTGTCTGTCTGTCATTCAGGAGGTGTATTTCCATACTCTATATAACATTCAGGAGGTGTATTTCCAGACTCTATATAGCATTCAGGAGGTGTAGTTCCAGACTCTATATAACATTCAGGAGGTGTAGTAGTGTACGAAAAGCGCTATATAATTGTGATGTATTATTATTATTATTATTAACTGCACTTCAGAATGCCCAAACATGGTATGATTGATTGACATGCGGTGTGTCCAATCAGATTGCTTCATGGTGTAATTGACATGTGGTGTGTCCAATCAGATTGCATCATGGTGTGCTGCTCTGCTAAGGGCTGTAACAACCGCTCGGAACAGAGGGTGAGAATGTACGGCTTCCCTGCCGACACGGAGCGCAGGAACAGATGGCTGGCTCAGGTCAGCAGGAACAACTTTAAAATCACCAACAACTACAACAACTACAAACTATGTGAGGTAAGCATGTCCAAAATATCACCGAAAACTACAACAACCACAAACTAAGTGATGTGAGGTAAGCATGTCCATGTCCATGTCCAAAAACTATGTGAGGTAAGCACTGGAGAAGAGATCCAGTGTAACTAAGACTAGTGGAGTAGAGATCCAGTGTAACTAAGACTAGTGGAGTAGAGATCCAGTGTAACTAAGACTAGTGGAGTAGAGATCCAGTAGAACTAAGACTAGTGGAGAAGAGATCCAGTAGAACTAAGACTAGTGGAGAAGAGATCCAGTAGAACTAAGACTAGTGGAGTAGAGATCCAGTAGAACTAAGACTAGTGGAGTAGAGATCCAGTGTAACTAAGACTAGTGGAGAAGAGATCCAGTAGAACTAAGACTAGTGGAGAAGAGATCCAGTAGAACTAAGACTAGTGGAGAAGAGATCCAGTAGAACTAAGACTAGTGGAGAAGAGATCCAGTAGAACTAAGACTAGTGGAGAAGAGATCCAGTAGAACTAAGACTAGTGGAGAAGAGATCCAGTAGAACTAAGACAAGCCATTTTATGCATGGCTGCGCGTGGGGGTCACCCTCCGAAAATAACCGATCTACAAGCTCACCTATTTATTCGGCATACAGCTACGTATAAAGCAGGCATTATGACGCCATCAAGGCCTGGCAAAATACATTTTAGCTGACTAAATCAACTGTTTGATTGACTAAAACTAGACTAAAAATCAAAACATTTCAGATGACTAAAATATGACTAAAACTAAAGACAGAAAGTCAACTCTTTCTGCAGGTGCATTTTGAGGAGGACCAGTTCTGCCTGAACAGGAAGGGCCGAACGCGGCTCAGAAGTGACGCCATCCCCACCATCTTTGCTCATCTTCCCGTGGTGAAGAAGAAGAAGAAGAAGCCCCCCGCTCAACTCTACACCCAACACCCTGTAAACCTGGCTCGCATCCGCTCTGAACACAGCTACAGCGCTAAGAAAGATACAGGTACATCCGCTCTGAACACAGCTACAGCGCTAAGAAAGATACAGGTACATCCATACTGAACACAGCTTCAGCGCTAAGAAAGATACAGGTACATCCGCTCTGAACACAGCTACAGCGCTAAGAAAGATACAGGTACATCCGCTCTGAACACAGCTACAGCGCTAAGAAAGATACAGGTACATCCATACTGAACACAGCTTCAGCGCTAAGAAAGATACAGGTACATCCATACTGAACACAGCTACAGCGCTAAGAAAGATACAGGTACATCCATACTGAACACAGCTACAATATACTGAACACAGCTACAATATACTGAACACAGCTACAATATACTGAACACAGCTACAATATACTGAACACAGCTACAATGCACTGAACACAGCTACAGTGTTCAGAGAGAGGCAGGTTCATCCGCACTGAACACAGCTACAATACACTGAACACAGCTACAATACACTGAACACAGCTACAGTGTTCAGAGAGATGCAGGTACATCCATACTGAACACAGCTACAATGCACTGAACACAACTACAATACACTGTGACTGAACACAGCTACAGTGTTAAGAGAGATACAGGTACATCCACACTGAACACAGCTACAGTGTTAAGAGAGATACAGGTACATTACACTGAACACAAGCACACACGGAACCACACTGATCAACAATCGCAAATTAATAAGTAATACAATATTTATAGTCATACGAATGAAATGCTGCTTCATCTCTCTCTCAGCTAAGGGGTCCTTGGCCTGATAGACGTTGAAGACCCCTGATCTACATGTTTCTTATTTTGAAGTGATATGATATTGTGAATATTTAAAAAGGATCAGTACCATGTCTTCTACTTACATCTCCAGGAATAAAGCCCCCCGCTCCAGATCAGAAGAAGATGGATTTCTTTTCTCTGCTTCAAATGCACGGTAAGACTCCTTACATGATAAACACAATGACCCTCCCCTTATAATGACAAGACAATGAATTAAACCTGTCAACAGTGCACTGTGACTGTGTAGGACTTTAAAGCTACTGTAAGTGATCTTTTTTGTTGTTAAAATAAGTGTCAAACAGCTCTATAGTAACAGGGTTCTCCATGTCTCTCCAGCTCTTTAGTAAACAAAATGTATATATTTTCAGATCGGGATACCAATTGTATCCAATCAGGAGAGAGAACTCATACAGGACAAACAAGTGACATTGAAAGTGATGACACAAAACAATTAGTAGACACAATTGAAATGGGACCATTGAAGCTGATAAATGGGTACCCTCTCCTGATTGGATAAAATTGGCAAAGCACCTGAAAATGTATTTTCAGTTTACTAAAGAGCTGGAGAGACGGGGAGAGCCCGGTATACTTTACTATGTTAATTGCGAGCAGCGGGGTGACGGCTGGCTATTGTTCTCTCACAGCCATAGACGTCATAGAGGTAGACTTCAGTCAGCAGAGAGAGAGAGAGACCGATGCCGAGCGGCCTGCAACGAGCAGGGAGGGGGGGCTGGGGGAGAAGGACGGTGACATAAGAGGTAGTATGATTTAAAAATGTCTGAAAATCATGTTGGGGGGCCGTTGAGGCGCAGTGGACCCCTTTCAGGGCCGCATGCGCAACCAATTGTGCGGACGGACAAGCGTGCGTTCAACGTTCACTTACACAGTTGTAACTTGGCTTTGTTTTTCAGACTGTTGTCTCGGTCACTGCTATAAATACATACCACTTTACACATGTTGTTTATTACATTTATTCAGAAGAATAGCTACCGTACTTTAATTATTGACTTGAATTGTTGGAATTACAGTTGTAAGCTACAAAAGATTTGGCTTGAGTGGTGACACTAATGTATTTAGTTTAAAGAGCCTCAATAAACCGTCTATTGTTCTCTCACAGCCATAGACGTGATAGAGATAGACTTCAGTCAGCAGAGACAGAGAGATGCCGAGCGACCTGCTACGAGCAGCGAGGAGAAGGACGGCGACGGCGGCATAAGAGGTAGTATGATTTAATGTTTCTGAAAATCATGTTGGGGGGCCACCGTGAACCCCTGTCAGGGCCACATAACCCCTATATCACAATATTATATAGATCTATTTAACACTGTTACTGAACAAACACCCACTACCTTGAACCTTACTTTTTACCAGATCAAACAGTGTCAGAGCCTGGACAATCGGGGTCCAAACCCAGCCAATCAGAGCCCCCGCCCGAGGAGCCAATGTCCCTGGACTCTCCTCCCAGCCAATCAGAGCCCCCGCCTGAGGAGCCAATGTCCCCGGATTCTCTGACTCCACCCAGTCCAGTAGTGACTCCGCCCAGTCCAGCAGTGTCTCCTTGTCAAAGTCCAGACAGAGAGACGCAGCCTGACAGCAACATGTCTGTAAGTAACTCTCCTTATGTTCACCTTTTTACTGCAAAATGACTGAAAAGAGACATGATGACAATGATTCATTTAACCCTTTAAGACCCGGAATGCATCTCTGTTTAGATTTCTTTGGCTATTCAAAAATAGTAGATCTACAAGCTCATGGTGCTGCCATATGAGCTTGTAGATCTGCTATTTTTGAAAAATAGTGATTTTTTTTTTGCAAATCTTTGATTATATATATATATATACATTTTTTAAAGCGAGCATTTTTAACTCCGATCTGTGCTTCTGGTGGGTGGTCCCTAGAACAACATATTGTGAGATGGGGTTCCGCGTCCAAATACATATAATTTTGGGGGTCCTTGACATGAAAAAGTTTGAGAACCACTGATATTATAGAAACATAAGTTTTTTTCAAAAAACTGTTAGGATTTAGAAGACATTTGTAGAATCCCCCAGAAGCAAAGATTTGAGTTACAAATGGTTTAGAATATTTAAAAAAAAATTGTAGATCTACAAGCTTATAGCGTGGCAGTCGGTGCCGCGCTGCCGTTATGAGCTTGTATATCTGCTATTTTTAATAGCCAAAGTATAAAATAATGCTATAAGATAATGGTTAAAGTGGTTAAAATCGAACCACCAAAAACAAATCTAAAATGATGGATGCTTTCCCGGTCTTAATGGGTTAACTCATGACAGTATACAAATGTAACCAATACATTTGTACACTGTAACTGTCGACTTAAATGTGTCCACTCTCTGCAGAGTTAAATGACCGTTTTACGTTGCTACACATGAAAAGATGTTACTGCGTTGTAACGACACACATAACAGTAATGACTAAGTCATAACTTAGTGAATTAAATAGACAATATAGAGCTGTTGAAAGGCTTGGCATTTGCTTTATATTGTATGGTTGTATGTGCAACAAGAATAATGTACACAATTATGCACAGTATGAAGAGAAACTATATGTGCAGAATGTACATGTATCCACTATATCACATTAACTGATTTGATTTGAAATAATAAAAAAACTAAATAGCAATAAATGCCATGACAGAAAAGACAAAAATAGAAAACAACCAAAAAACATTGATCATACTTAATCGATTGTTGTGAATACTGTCTATGGCTACAAGTACACGTGAGAACAGTGTGTTTTTTTGGGTTGTTTGAACTCAAAGGTGGGGGTGGATGTTGAGGGGGGGGCAGGGGGGGGTCATGTTCTGACAAACACCAACTTTAAAGCTGCAATCCGTAATCCGTACCTTTCATGTCCTCCTGTCTGGCAGGATTCACACCTGGGTCTCTCATTTCTACCACTCATCTACGATTGATTGATTGACTGATTGAATACTTGGTACTTACTAGATTACTAGTTACTTCTCTCTCTGTGCAGATGGAGGTGATTACTCTGGTACTTGTAGATTACTAGTTACTTCTCTCTCTGTGCAGATGGAGATGCGTGTGGCTCCTCCAGGACTAGAAGCAGAATATGAAGACCTGGTCACTCCTTCATCCATGACGTTCCTTCAGGAGCTGGTGTCTACGTTTGACCAGGAGGTGGACCAGGTACACACACACACACACACACACACACACACACACACACACACACACACACACACACACACACACACACACACACACACACAGGTTTGTATTACAATACTTGTGAGGACAACATCATTTTAAGAGGATGATTTTATGAATGGCATTTCAAAAATGTTGGACCATTTTTTATGGTAAGCCTAGAGCTGAAACATTTCTGTTCTACAAGCTGACAACCAGAGCATGTGAGCGAGGAGTGGAGCGAGGAGTGGAGCGACGCGACTTTGACGTGAGCGCGGAGCTGGTTTATTAAAAGGACCGCCTGCCGCTCCAAGCCGCACCGAATGTTTGAGCATGCCCGGTCGCACGGACTCAGAGACACACAGACATCCAGCAGTGCACAGCACACCCACATTCATTAGAATTTCTACTTTCTTTTTCTTTTCTTTTTTTTTACTGTTGAGCGACCCGGTTTGAGTGGAGCGTGGAGCGAGAGGTGCGCAAATCAACGTGAGCGACGGAGCGGTGGGGAGCGGAGCGCGGGGGGAGTCAACGTGAGCGAATAGCGAGCGTGTGAACCCAGCCCCCTGGAGCGCCGTGCGGCATATCCACCCGCTCCGCTGACGTGCTCTGCGCTGCGAAAGATTTGAGTTACAAATGTTATTGAAAGATTTGCACACATTTTCACGATTTTTCAAAAATAGCAAATGTACAAGCTCGTAGCGCGGCACCCAGTGTCCCGCTATGAGCTTGTAGATCTGCTATTTTTGAATGGCCAAAGAAATCTAAAAATTACACAGATTCTTTCCCGGTCTAAATGCGTTAATTCTAAGGACCTTTCTGTGTTTACATGTATGTTCAGGTCTTGACGTGGTTTACATGTATGTTCAGGTCTTGTTTACATGTATGTTCAGGTCTTGTTTACATGTATGTTCAGGTCTTGTTTACATGTATGTTCAGGTCTTGACGTGGTTTACATGTATGTTCAGGTCTTGTTTACATGTATGTTCAGGTCTTGTTTACATGTATGTTCAGGTCTTGATGTTGTTTACATGTATGTTCAGGTCTTGATGTTGTTTACATGTATGTTCAGGTCTTGTTTACATGTATGTTCAGGTCTTGTTTACATGTATGTTCAGGTCTTGTTTACATGTATGTTCAGGTCTTGTTTACATGTATGTTCAGGTCTTGACGTGGTTTACATGTATGTTCAGGTCTTGACGTGGTTTACATGTATGTTCAGGTCTTGACGTGGTTTACATGTATGTTCAGGTCTTGACGTGGTTTACATGTATGTTCAGGTCTTGACGTGGTTTACATGTATGTTCAGGTCTTGATGTTGTTTACATGTATGTTCAGGTCTTGACGTGGTTTACATGTATGTTCAGGTCTTGATGTTGTTTACATGTATGTTCAGGTCTTGATGTTGTTTACATGTATGTTCAGGTCTTGACGTGGTTTACATGTATGTTCAGGTGTTGACGTTGCGAGTGTCCAGGAAGGCTCACCTGGACATGACGGGTGACCTGCCAGAGTTCAGCGAGGTCAGGACCTCTGTGAGGGGGGACCCCGGCTGGAGGGTGGGCCCCGTGCCCCCCAGGCTCTCCAGGAGACACGTGGACGTGGGGGACCTGGCTCCCTGTGACACCAAGCGTCTGCTCCAGGCTCTGCAGTCACCGGCACAAGGCTTACAGGTAATGGGCCGTAGTACCCTGTTATGGAAGGGGAAATAGTCAATTATCCTGAAGGGAGTTATTTTTAAACAACGACCAGCGCGCCGACAATTATCCCACTTATTACACGGCTACTTAATACATAAATTAATACATTGACCCAAAAGTAACAACAAAACAAAGTATTTCCTTGCTTACGGCAATGAAAGTGTTCCATAAGCCTCGGAAAACAAGGAAGTGTAGTTGATCAAATAGAATACATTTTCGGTTTACTGGATCGTCTATTTCTCGCTTCAAATGTTTTCAAAAACATTTGTGAGAGCAACGTTTAGTTGTAAATGACATGGAGTGTTTGTTTACATGGCCGTTATGTTGGATACAGCATAAAACCAAGCAGCAGCAGGGAGGTCTGTTAGAGGTCTGTTATTGAGCTCATCGTCATTATCCAGAAATAACACACCGCTGAATTCAGTGATTGACCAATCAGAACCAAGCCATGTAATAAGTTAAGTTAACATATAGTTCACTGCTATAGAGTGTTTGTTCAGTAACTAGGGGTCTCCCTGTCTCTGCAGCTCTTTATTAAACAGAAAATGCATTTTCAGGTCGGTGTAGCATTTTGATCCAGTTATGAGAGAGAACTCATACAGGATACAGGATAAACAAGTGTAATTGTAAAGTAGACACAATTAAACCTGGAACACTATAAGACTGAAGCTGTTCTCTCTCCGTCGTTTGTTTGTCAGATTGACTTTGATGACGGGAACTGTCCTACGTACCACAACCAGATCAAAGGCCTTCACAACGTCTACAAGGTCGTGAACGGCCTGTTCCCTGGTGAGTTATATACACTATGAACTCTCTATCTATCTGTTACCATGGCTAACATTAAGTTATATACACTATGAGCTCTCTATCTATCTGTTACCATGACTAACATTAAGTTATATACACTATGAACTCTCTATCTATCTGTTACCATGACTAACATTAAGTTATATACACTATGAGCTCTCTATCTATCTGTTACCATGACTAACATTAAGTTATATACACTATGAGCTCTATCTATCTGTTACCATGACTAACATTAAGTTATATACACTATGAGCTCTCTATCTATCTGTTACCATGACTAACATTAAGTTATATACACTATGAACTCTCTATCTATCTGTTACCATGACTAACATTAAGTTATATACACTATGAACTCTCTATCTATCTGTTACCATGACTAACATTAAGTTATATACACTATGAGCTCTCTATCTATCTGTTACCATGACTAACATTAAGTTATATACACTATGAACTCTCTATCTATCTGTTACCATGACTAACATTAAGTTATATACACTATGAACTCTCTATCTATCTGTTACCATGACTAACATTAAGTTATATACACTATGAACTCTATCTATCTGTTACCATGACTATCATTAAGTTATATACACTATGAGCTCTATCTATCTGTTACCATGACTATCATTAAGTTATATACTCTATGAACTCTCTATCTATCTGTTACCATGACTAACATTAAGTTATATACACTATGAACTCTATCTATCTGTTACCATGACTATCATTAAGTTATATACACTATGAACTCTCTATCTATCTGTTACCATGACTAACATTAAGTTATATACACTATGAACTCTATCTATCTGTTACCATGACTAACATTAAGTTATATACACTATGAGCTCTATCTATCTGTTACCATGACTATCATTAAGTTATATACACTATGAACTCTATCTATCTGTTACCATGACTAACATTAAGTTATATACACTATGAACTCTCTATCTATCTGTTACCATGACTAACATTAAGTTATATACACTATGAACTCTCTATCTATCTGTTACCATGACTAACATTAAGTTATATACACTATGAACTCTATCTATCTGTTACCATGACTAACATTAAGTTATATACACTATGAACTCTCTATCTATCTGTTACCATGACTAACATTAAGTTATATACACTATGAACTCTATCTATCTGTTACCATGACTAACATTAAGTTATATACACTATGAACTCTATCTATCTGTTACCATGACTAACATTAAGTTATATACACTATGAACTCTCTATCTATCTGTTACCATGACTAACATTAAGTTATATACACTATGAACTCTCTATCTATCTGTTACCATGACTATCATTAAGTTATATACACTATGAACTCTCTATCTATCTGTTACCATGACTAACATTAAGTTATATACACTATGAACTCTATCTATCTGTTACCATGACTAACATTAAGATATATACACTATGAACTCTATCTGTTACCATGACTAACATTAAGTTATATACACTATGAACTCTCTATCTATCTGTTACCATGACTAACATTAAGTTATATACACTATGAACTCTCTATCTATCTGTTACCATGACTAACATTAAGTTATATACACTATGAACTCTATCTATCTGTTACCATGACTAACATTAAGTTATATACACTATGAACTCTCTATCTATCTGTTACCATGACTAACATTAAGTTATATACACTATGAACTCTATCTATCTGTTACCATGACTAACATTAAGTTATATACACTATGAACTCTCTATCTATCTGTTACCATGACTAACATTAAGTTATATACACTATGAACTCTCTATCTATCTGTTACCATGACTAACATTAAGTTATATACACTATGAGCTCTATCTATCTGTTACCATGACTAACATTAAGTTATATACACTATGAACTCTATCTATCTGTTACCATGACTAACATTAAGTTATATACACTATGAGCTCTCTATCTATCTGTTACCATGACTAACATTAAGTTATATACACTATGAACTCTATCTATCTGTTACCATGACTAACATTAAGTTATATACACTATGAGCTCTATCTATCTGTTACCATGACTAACATTAAGTTATATACACTATGAGCTCTATCTATCTGTTACCATGACTAACATTAAGTTATATACACTATGAACTCTCTATCTATCTGTTACCATGACTAACATTAAGTTATATACACTATGAACTCTCTATCTATCTGTTACCATGACTAACATTAAGTTATATACACTATGAACTCTCTATCTATCTGTTACCATGACTAACATTAAGTTATATACACTATGAACTCTCTATCTATCTGTTACCATGACTAACATTAAGTTATATACACTATGAACTCTCTATCTATCTGTTACCATGACTAACATTAAGTTATATACACTATGAACTCTCTATCTATCTGTTACCATGACTAACATTAAGTTATATACACTATGAACTCTCTATCTATCTGTTACCATGACTAACATTAAGTTATATACACTATGAACTCTCTATCTATCTGTTACCATGACTAACATTAAGTTATATACACTATGAACTCTCTATCTATCTGTTACCATGACTAACATTAAGTTATATACACTATGAACTCTCTATCTATCTGTTACCATGACTAACATTAAGTTATATACACTATGAGCTCTATCTATCTGTTACCATGACTAACATTAAGTTATATACACTATGAGCTCTCTATCTATCTGTTACCATGACTATCATTAAGTTATATACACTATGAGCTCTATCTATCTGTTACCATGACTAACATTAAGTTATATACACTATGAGCTCTATCTATCTGTTACCATGACTAACATTAAGTTATATACACTATGAACTCTCTATCTATCTGTTACCATGACTAACATTAAGTTATATACACTATGAGCTCTATCTATCTGTTACCATGACTAACATTAAGTTATATACACTATGAACTCTCTATCTATCTGTTACCATGACTAACATTAAGTTATATACACTATGAACTCTCTATCTATCTGTTACCATGACTAACATTAAGTTATATACACTATGAACTCTCTATCTATCTGTTACCATGACTAACATTAAGTTATATACACTATGAACTCTCTATCTATCTGTTACCATGACTAACATTAAGTTATATACACTATGAACTCTCTATCTATCTGTTACCATGACTAACATTAAGTTATATACACTATGAGCTCTATCTATCTGTTACCATGACTAACATTAAGTTATATACACTATGAACTCTCTATCTATCTGTTACCATGACTAACATTAAGTTATATACACTATGAACTCTCTATCTATCTGTTACCATGACTAACATTAAGTTATATACACTATGAACTCTCTATCTATCTGTTACCATGACTAACATTAAGTTATATACACTATGAACTCTCTATCTATCTGTTACCATGACTAACATTAAGTTATATACACTATGAGCTCTATCTATCTGTTACCATGACTAACATTAAGTTATATACACTATGAACTCTCTATCTATCTGTTACCATGACTAACATTAAGTTATATACACTATGAACTCTCTATCTATCTGTTACCATGACTAACATTAAGTTATATACACTATGAACTCTCTATCTATCTGTTACCATGACTAACATTAAGTTATATACACTATGAACTCTCTATCTATCTGTTACCATGACTAACATTAAGTTATATACACTATGAACTCTATCTATCTGTTACCATGACTAACATTAAGTTATATACACTATGAGCTCTATCTATCTGTTACCATGACTAACATTAAGTTATATACACTATGAACTCTATCTATCTGTTACCATGACTAACATTAAGTTATATACACTATGAACTCTATCTGTTACCATAACTAACATTAAGTTATATACACTATGAGCTCTATCTATCTGTTACCATGACTAACATTAAGTTATATACACTATGAACTCTATCTATCTGTTACCATGACTAACATTAAGTTATATACACTATGAACTCTATCTATCTGTTACCATGACTAACATTAAGTTATATACACTATGAACTCTCTATCTATCTGTTACCATGACTAACATTAAGTTATATACACTATGAGCTCTATCTATCTGTTACCATGACTAACATTAAGTTATATACACTATGAACTCTATCTATCTGTTACCATGACTAACATTAAGTTATATACACTATGAACTCTCTATCTATCTGTTACCATGACTATCATTAAGTTATATACACTATGAACTCTATCTATCTGTTACCATGACTAACATTAAGTTATATACACTATGAGCTCTATCTATCTGTTACCATGACTAACATTAAGTTATATACACTATGAACTCTCTATCTATCTGTTACCATGACTAACATTAAGTTATATACACTATGAACTCTATCTATCTGTTACCATGACTAACATTAAGTTATATACACTATGAGCTCTATCTATCTGTTACCATGACTAACATTAAGTTATATACACTATGAACTCTCTATCTATCTGTTACCATGACTAACATTAAGTTATATACACTATGAACTCTATCTATCTGTTACCATGACTAACATTAAGTTATATACACTATGAACTCTCTATCTATCTGTTACCATGACTAACATTAAGTTATATACACTATGAACTCTCTATCTATCTGTTACCATGACTAACATTAAGTTATATACACTATGAGCTCTATCTATCTGTTACCATGACTAACATTAAGTTATATACACTATGAACTCTCTATCTATCTGTTACCATGACTAACATTAAGTTATATACACTATGAGCTCTATCTATCTGTTACCATGACTAACATTAAGTTATATACACTATGAACTCTATCTATCTGTTACCATGACTAACATTAAGTTATATACACTGTTAGATCACGGTGTGAGCTAACAACTGTTAGCTCACGCGTCGGTGTGCGATTCACCGACGCCACAGCGTTGCCACAAAACAGAGGTTCATGTGGCGACGCATTTTTTGTTTTTGTCATTTTTACGTCACTTTTGTCCGCCGACACTTCAGCCGACAACGCTCAAAGCATGAATTGTTGTCCTTAGTTACGCGCCACTTTTGAACAATTGCACCATCGTTATCATCAAGCCGTTATCCTAACATTATCACTCCTTATACGGACAGAGGCTCCTCCCATAAAGCGGGCTCCTGTGCTGATGCTCCGCCCACGCGCCTGGAACATGGTGGAGCACAATATGATGGTAAAACACACACACACACACACACACACACACACACTTTGTTTTCTAAACAAAGTTACGTTTAGCCTCTAGTCTGTTAGTTTGGAGACATTGTCATGGTTAATACAGATTTTAGAGATCGTGTTACGATTAGAAAAATATTCAAGTTGTGTTCAGGTTCAGGGTTACAATTATGTATGTACTGTAAGGGCTAGGGTTAGATGGCAAGAAACATGAAAAATAGCGTGTGTGTGTGTGTGTGTGTGTGTGTGTGTGTGTGTGTGTGTGTGTGTCTAGGTGAATGGTAAAGAGGTGCCAGGTCCTCTGTTTGACTTCGGTCTGCTGATGTTCCACTGTGGGAAGAAACTGTTTGACCAGCAGAGTGGACCTTTCTTCTACCTGTCCAAGGTACGTACACACACACACACACACACACACACACACACACACACACACACACACACACACACACACACACACACACACACACACACACACACACACACACACACACACACACACACACACACACAGACAGACAGACAGACAGACAGACAGACAGACAGACAGACAGACAGACAGACAGACAGACAGACAGACAGACAGACAGACAGACAGACAGACAATTCATCATATCTGCCTTGGACTATATCTTAAAATCCTGTTCTCCTCTCACATTGTGTTCTGTGTTCTGATTGGTTGTCAGGTGGAGAGTTACCATGAAGCTAGGTTATGGAACAACATCTTTGTGTGGACACAAGATAAGGTTGGTTTGTAAACACATACAACACATACACTCATTATCATTATAATTATTATTATTATTATTAATCCCTATTTTATACTTTGTCTTATGAAGTTGTACTGAAATAGCAGTGTAATAAAATAGCGCTGTGTGTGTATGCATGTGCGCGTGTGCGCGTGTGCGTGCGTGCGTGTGTGTGTGTGTGCGCGTGTGCGCGTGTGCGTGTGTGCGTGTGTGCGTGTGTGCGTGTGTGCGTGTGTGTGTGTGTGTGTGTGTGTAGTTGGGTCTACCTCAGGGCAGCATCAAGGCCACGGTGCTCATAGAGAACGTTCTGGCAGCGTTTGAGATGGAGGAGATCCTGTTTGAGTTGAAGGAACATTCAGCAGGACTGAACTGTGGCATCTGGGACTACTCTGCTTCCTTCGTCAATAAATTTGGTGAGACACTGACTGAGCCTTATATACGCTTGTTGGACCTGGAACTGTGTCATTTTTAGATTTGAGCTAAAAAGCATTATTTTACCATTTGGGCTATTCAAAAATAGCAGATCTACAAGCTCATAGCGCGGCACCGAGTGCCGCGCTACGAGCTTGTAGATCTGCTATTTTTGAAAATTCGTGAAAATGTGTGCAAATCTTTGAATATATATATTTTTAAAGCGAACATTTTTAACTCAAATCTTTGCTTCTGGGGGGTCCCTGGAACAAAATATTTTGAGATGGGGGTCCGCGGCCAAATACATATAATTTTGGGGGTCCTTGACATGAAAAAGATTGAGCACCACTGATATTGAAACATAGTTTTTCAGAAAACTGTTGGGATTTAGGAGACATGTAGAATCGGCTTCAGGTCTCAATGGGTTAAACCATGTGGGACCCATCGCACGTTCAGTGAAAATAGCAGATCTATAAGCCAACAACACATCTCAGCGCAATGCGTTGTGAGCTTGTAAATCTGCTATTTTGGCTATAATACAAAAGTTTTGTTTTTTTCAAAATCAGCCATTTCATTTTTTTTTAATTCAAAATCAATTATTTAATTAAAATGGATAATTGTATTGATTTGTCCTTATTAAAACGTATTTGTATTGTTCTAGATTAGTTGTGTATTACCTGTTGTGTTGTGTTGTCCAGGTCAGAGGTCGTCCTTCGTGCTTCCAGACCGCAGTAAGTACGTGAACATGCAGAAGCGTTTCCTGCGCTCCTACATGGACCTGCTGGTCCAGACCTGCCACAGACGGGGGGCTCTGGCCACGGGGGGCATGGCCGCCACCCTGCTGCCCACAGAGACAGACAGCGCCACCTACAGGACACTGATGGACACTGTCACCAGGTAGGAGCATAACGCAGAAATACAAGAACAGAGGTACGAAACGGGTACAAAAGGAGCAAATATTTACTATTTAAGGCTAAGACTAAAACAGTATTTACTTGGCTCATATATTAACCCTTTAAGACCTGAGGCGATTCTTAAAAAAAATCTAAATCAGTTTTTGGAAAAAAAAATATATATTTTTTTTTCAAGATTTTTCAAAAATAGCAGATCTACAAGCTCATAGCGCGGCACTCGGTGCCGCGCTATGAGCTTGTAGATCTGCTATTTTTGAATAGCCAAAGAAATCTAAAGTGACACAGATGCGTTCCAGGTCTTAATGGTTTAATACAAGCTAAACTATAAGCCTTAAGGTCCTTACACACCGGCGAAAATAGCGAATATACGCAAAATTCGGACTCGCTCCGAATAATTAAAATACGCTTTTTCGCTCCATGTACGGAGCCATTGACTTATAAGGCTTTAAAAAAAACGCATTATTCGCACGAAAAAGTCGCCCCGGTGTGTAAGGACCTTTAGTCTTAGCCTTGTATGTCCCACTTGGGACAAAGAGGATGAAGTAAGTAAGTAAGTAAACTATACTAACCATGCATTGTGATGCCTTTGTCCCACATTTCAGACTCAAACTGCTGGAGATCAAAGCCGGTGTGGACGGTTTCATGGTCTACGACCTGAACCTGATAGAACCCATGCAGAAAGTGAGTTACATTCAACATGATGATAGAACACATGCAGAAAGTGAGTTACATTCAACATGATGATAGAACACATGCAGAAAGTGAGTTACATTCAACATGATGATAGAACACATGCAGAAAGTGAGTTACATTCAACATGATGATAGAACACATGCAGAAAGTGAGTTATATTCAACATGATGATAGAACACATGCAGAAAGTGAGTTACATTCAACATGATGATAGAACACATGCAGAAAGTGAGTTATATTCAACATGATGATAGAACACATGCAGAAAGTGAGTTACATTCAACATGATGATAGAATAACATGCAGAAAGTGAGTAATTCACATGATTTTAGTTAGTTGTATAAACACAATGCAGTTTCAGTTAGTTATCTAATAGTCGCAAACTGACAAAACTTAAATGTTTAGTCAGCTCTAGAATTCATAATTTGTTTAGTTAGTAGTGAACTATATAATGAACTACAATCATGGTGTCATACCAGCTCTTTCAGACTCACACTATAACAGTGAACTATAACATATAACTATCATGGTGTCATACCAGCTCTTTCAGACTCACACTATAACAGTGAACTATAACATATAACTATCATGGTGTCATACCAGCTCTTTCAGACTCACACTATAACAGTGAACTATAACATATAACTATCATGGTGTCATACCAGCTCTTTCAGACTCACACTCGAGGAGAAAACCAGCTGGACCAGCGTAGAGAAGATGTGAGAGTGACCGCTAAAGACCTGCTCACCATGCCATCGGTATGTCATTAAATAATTCATATTCATTATTATTTTTGAAAATCTTAATTTCAGTGGTCTTGTGTACACTATAGACAGTAAAGTAATCTTCTACATGATGTTGTAAAAGGATTGAGCTCCAGGTTCCATGTTTAATGTCTTACACATTTCCATGTTCTTTAGGGAGGAGTGACTCTTCATGGCTTACAGTACAACATTACAGTGGGAATCCTTTTTATTGATGCTTGGCTGTCAGGTAAGACTGTTTCTATTGTGTGGAGGACAGTATACATATGACTGTATAGATACATATGACTGTATAGATATGACTGTAGTTAATTGACTGCCAACAGAAATATGTTATTTTCACATCAAAGTAGCACAAGACTGTATTTCTGGATGTTGGTTACAGTACTAATCTTTTTCTCTGTCTGTCTGTCTGTCTGTCGGTCTCTCGGTCTCTCGGTCTCTCGGTCTGTCTGTCTGTCTGTCTGTCTGTCTGTCTGTCTGTCTGTCTGTCTCTCTGTCTGTCTCTCTGTCTCTGGGTCTGTCTGTCTCTCTGTCTCTGGGTCTCTCTGTCTGTCTGTCTGTCTGTCTGTCTGTCTGTCTGTCTGTCTGTCTGTGTCTCTGTCTGTCTGTCTCTCTCTCTGTCTCTCTGTCTCTCTGTCTGTCTGTCTGCCTGCCTGTCTGTCTGTCTGTCTGTCTGTCTGTCTGTCTGTCTGTCTGTCTGTCTGTCTGTCTGTCTGTCTGTCTGTCTGTCTGCCTGTCTGTCTCTCAGGTAAAGGTCATTTCTTCTACAGAGGTCAGGTGGAGGACTCGGCCACAGCAGAGATCTCCAGATCACAGGTGAGTTGAGGGTTCAAATCTTTACCTTCCTTTGTGTTTTATAACTTAACACAGTGTGTGTTAAGTTATAAAACATGCAGTATTTGTGTGTTAGTAACTATAAAAAACAATACACACAGTATAGAGTTCTTCATGAGTTCACCCATGTGACACTATGAAATGAACACTGACCATCTGTGTGTGTGTGTGTGTGTGTGTGTGTGTGTGTGTGTGTGTGTGTTTTATGATTTAATAGAGGAGCACATGTCAATCATTGGAAATTCGGAATTGATTCTAATTGGCGACTACAATACCGATGTACTTCGGAAAGACGCCGCCATATTTAAATCTTTCAGAAAATTCTGTGACATGCATAGCCTCACCCAAATGATAAAAAATATCACGAGGGTAGGCCCCACTTCTCAAACCATCATTGACCTCATTTTGACATCAGACCAGTCGAGGATTCCTTTAAGCGGGGTCATAGAGTGCAGTCTAAGCGACCATAACATCATTTTCTGCACGCGTAAGATTCACAGATCTGTAGTTGACTGTCATAGCACGGTCGGCTGCAGGGCTATGAAAACTTACTCATCAGAGGCGCTCACAACAGCCCTTGAGAAAATTGATTGGTCAAATGTACTCAGTGGCTCCTCGGCCGAGGAGTCCTGGACTGGTTTCAAAACTGCTTTTGTGTCTGTTATTGATAGCCTAGCGCCGAAGAAGGTGGTGAGAGTCAGAGCCCGTACACAACCCTGGATGAAGGGAGACATCCTAAATGCCATCAAACTCAGAAACAATTTGTACTCTGAGTTCAGGAAATGCAAAAATTTGCAACTACTTGAAAGATGCAGAAATCAACGAAATGTAGTAAACAAATTGGTCAAAACTGCCAAAAAGAATTTCTTAAATGAAAGCATTGAGGCAAACAAAAGCCACCCACAAAAGCTGTGGGAAGCGCTACAGAAATTGGGCTGCAACAACAAAATTCAAACCAAAACTACAAACATCTGCATTATTTCAAGTGGCGTGCTCATTACTGACAAGCAAGCGGTAGCGAACTGTTTTAACAGCTTTTTTACCACCATTGCAACCCAGTTGGTAAACAAACTTCCTCAGCATTCAGGTTT